>NC_064924.1:368613889-368916919 GCF_023897955.1 Schistocerca gregaria
TAATATCAGCCTAAGTGTAATGCAGTTCATAAAGGAAGATGAAAATATAATAATCGTGGGGGATATGAATATGGTTGTAGCAGAAGGAGCGGAGGAAACGGTTATTGGAGAATATGAGCTTGCTAGTAGGGATAATAGAAGAAAAGAACTAATTGAGTTCTCCAATAAATTTCAGCTAGTAATACTGAAGACTCCGTCCATAGATCTCAAGAGGAGGAGGTGTATAGGGAGATTACATCATGATCAGGTAGATATTCCGAAGTCATGTGATGAATTCGGTACTTTCTCTTCTTTTGGAGAATAGCGGTTCTTTTTTCATTACTGAAAATGCACATGCACAGTCACAACAGCAAGAAATGCATTTTATTTTTTATGCTGTCACCGTCTACCATCATGATGGTAGGTCTGAAGAAGATCTAAAAGAGACTGAAACGTGAAACTTCCTATTAAATAAAAATAACGTTCCTTACGACTGTGACTGTGAATGTGCAAATTAAGATATTGCATTGTAAATCATACTCAGGAGCAGACGTAAACTCAGATCAGGATTTAGAAATGATGAAGAGGGCTGAAGTTAAGAGACCAGTGAGGAAGAATTGTAAGTAGCCTGTTTATATGTTTGTATGTTGGCAGCGCTTTAGACTGCATTAAAATAACTGACAGCGATGTGCCCCCTCTGAAAGAGACTCTGTGGCTGGAAGGACTCACAGTTAGAAGTTAATAGTTAGCAGTGATGGAGGTCAGAAACGTTAGCGCGAGTGAACGATCTCGACGTGTGTCCATCGTGGCGATTTTACATTGGTGGGACACGGATTGTAAAATGTGGGTAATGGAGTTATTAACGATTACATAATTTTTGGAACTGCATGTCACGGAAGATAATATAATTTTTATAAATGAATGTCACATGATTAAGATAAAATCCGCTAAATACATTGTTTGCCCCGCAACAAAATTTTTCCTTTGCTACCCAGATGCCTATTAGTTGTTAGGGCCTACAGTAGTTACAATACTTTTATTTAGCTGGCTGTGTACTTGCTGCGTATGCTGTAGTTCGTGACACGAAGATTTCTTCTCAGGTGAATGAGTTTTTAAATGTATGGGTTATTGTCAGGATTTCTTATAATTCTGCGCCATTCTTTTGTGTTAATTAATAGTCAGATTGCGTTTTCCTTGTTTATTGTGGGTCATAAATGAATAGAACAAGTTTGTGCTGTATTTGTCAGGAATTATTATGTAAGTCAGAAATGAAATGATAAATAATACCAAAGTGACAGCATTAAAATTCTCTGAGCAGTTTCAGAATTAAAAACAGAAGTTTCTGAATCAACGCAGAAATACAAAGGAATGAAGGATACGCTTGAAATCCTCTGAGGCTCTGTGTCCTGCGATAATTAATAGCTCAGTAGGCAGTTCAGCTGAAGAGGAGTGGACACCTCTATCGAAAAGGATGGACTGTACAGAAAAATCCAAACAATCTTGGGTGAAATTAAAACCAAATGTGTTAACATTCTGAGTTCAATGGGAATTGTAGCGTGTAATCCAGAGGAAAGCATGTGTGTGGAAAGGGCATATTGGAGACCTTTATGAGAGGAGGGAGTTGTCTGATGATGAAATAGAGGAGGAAACAAGAGAGGAAGTGATAAAGAATTTAAAAGCGCTTTGGACATCCTATGATAAAATAATTTAGACGGGATAAATAGCATTTCATCAGAATTTCTAAAATGATTGGGGAAAGTGAATTAAACAGCTATTCACGTTCGTGTATAGAACGTGACCAGCGATATACCAGCTGAGAAGTAGTGGGAGAAAGAGAGTATCAGGGAATTTTATTAGCGTAGGTTGCATGCATCCAGGGGCAAGGTAAATTCAGTTGTAGACGTGATCTTTTTGTGAACCCCTCTCCCACTCCTTAAACTGTCTTTCTGCTAATTGATTTATGACCTCCTGGTGCTGAATTATGACACCTCCTGGGGATAGTCTGTCCTTCTGAGAAACCATAATACCCTCACCTTCCTCCCCTCTTGAAACCTACAATCCTCTCTCCTCCCCCTCTCTTATTCAAGTACACTTTCAAGCCTATGTTTTCAAATAGCCCATCACATTCTACCTATTTAATTGACTAATTAATTAAATCAGTAAATGAATAAACCCAACCCCCTACTAAGAATATCCCACAGCCCTCTCCCCTCCCTACTTGGAACCTGGCAGGTTTGTACAGGAGAGGATGGATATTATGACAGGTAATTCAATTACACAGCAGAGAATATACTTCTTATTTATAAAATTTAGTTTTCATGAGTTGGACCTCTCTTGCTCATCATTCTCTGCTGTTTGCGAAAATGCAGGACATGTAGAATTCTTCACATATCAGTAATATAATCGATCTCTCTTTAATTCTGATGGCACAAGAAGTACCATCAACATAACTCAACATACATAATTATTAAGTCAATGAAAACTGCCACTGCGGCAGCAGCCACAGTCAGGGATGTGTATGTACACAAGAGAGCACCACCCCTGGACATGGAGGGCACTTGGGGATGATTGGAGTGACAGGAATTCTGATGTTATCAATATGTCCAGTGCTAACACATGATATTGAATCACTCAGTTTTACTTTGAGAATACATGTAAGACACATGATCATGGAGACAGCCCAATGCATATTGTAGCCAACCTACTCATGTGCCCAAGACACCAGACAATGTCGTTCTAGAAAACCAGTCAAATATTTATCGCTGGAATTACAATGAAATATTACAAATGAAAAAAAAATGGAATTGAGCATATGGAATTGTTGACCCCTAGACCCTGTCACGGGAAGTTTGTCCACCAAGTGCAAGTCTTATTTCAGTTGATGACACATTTGGCAACATACGCGCCAGTGATGAGCATGAAATGATGATGAGGGCAACCCAACACCCGGTCCACGAGCGGAGGAAATCTCAAACATGGTGTGACGTCTCGTTTTGTCTCGGCTCGATGTTGATGGCTGTCCCAGTCAAGATGACGTGGAACAGCGTCCGTCGATCACAATAACGGCAATCTGTAACTATTTAAAAAAAAATAATGACTCGGTTTTGTTATTTTTCAGATGCTGTCTCTCAAAACTGATATCAACGTCTCGATGGAGAAGCACACCGGAGTGTGTGCGCTACCCTTGCTTGTAATTAAAACAATGGTGTTCGATGTCTATCGATCTTCTCCACTTATAAATATAGCGACTGCACCACTCGATAACGCGATGACTCCATTAACCTGGAATGATAACCAAAAGTCCTTTGAGTGTTCACGAGAGACTTTTCAGTTTACGCAATCTTTTTGGCTGTAGTTCTTATGCCCAGTTTGAGAATGGGTATTCAAACGTTGAAAATATAATGTCTTGAATCATCAATCCATCACCAAAGCCGACGTCACATCCTGATTTTGTGAGGATATTGAATTGTTAGTTATTATTCCGTCGTCAAGGCGTCGCTACGTCGGGTATTCAACAACTACACCCCATAAAACCAGAGATAAGATACCCTTCAGCAATGTTCAGAATGCGTCATATTTCGTTGTAAACTTATTACTGTTTACAGTTAAATTGTCACTAAATAACTTTTCGCTTTTATGTTAACCGGAGAATCAGTTAATTCCACAAATACACTTTAAATGTCCATTAAATGATGTATGTGACACAAAGAATTAGTTTATTGTTCTTCGTAATTATTTGTCCCTACACTGAGATCACACACAAATTTTTCATTCAAGGAATTGCGTTTGTTAGCGTCAGCAATTCTGACTTTAACGATAGCTTCTGACAACATAGCACAATTGTAAATTCTTTATGATTGCGTTTATCTGTTGCCTAAGCCAGTCTTATAATTGAGTTTATGTCGGCAATCAGTCTTTTACAGTGTCCTTTGATGTTCGTGACTATTATCACGAAGGCTAAGTCCCATCACAGATCAGAAATCACAGGAGTTATTTTTCTGTCACATATATCAACTATGGCGTCGTCTGTCTAAACGGTAAAGATGATTTTACTTCAGTCCAACATCTTTCTAATACTTCCAACCGTAAAACTTTTAAACTCCATATTTGTTTTAAAACAATCTAGTAGCGTAGCGCTTAACATGCGTACTACTACTGCAAGAGTACAAGAGAGAAGAGAAGTTAACATCTCCATTGCCGAGTTACATTGTAGTCACAGCGAACTCTCTTCTAGGATAAATATTATCTTTGGTCAGTTGATGGTGTGGGATTTAAGCTTCGTGAAAAACAGTTTTTGAATTCTTTCTTTAAAGTTTCTGTTTCGTATCATATGGTATTCTTTCATTCAGTCCTTTCTTTATCATAAGCACTAGTATTTACATAACATTCTTCTAAATCAAAGTGCCAGAGGTGTAAATTTTTGTTGTCAGTAGCTGTCATCACGGTCAGGATGACTGATTTCTCTATATCCTTTTACAATAAAAGGGTGCTCATTATGGGTTCTATAATTGGGGTGTTACATTGGACAGGAATTGAACCTGGGCCCACTGCACGGGTGGCAAGCACGTTTCCACTCAGCTAAAAAGCAGGTCATTATGAATTCACTCCCAATCCTATAATATTTGACAATGTATGTAGTATCGGAAAAAGCTCTTCCTGATGGATATGACTCTGGAACGATCATTATCTATGTCCTTCTTATGTCTAGATACAATTTTGCTCACACAATTCATCATACCTTTTATAGCTATCGGTGCAGTTACATCACAACCTCCCACCTGGACACAGTCATTATTTTTGCACATATCAGGACCATGACCATAGTAACCTTATACCCAAACACAAACTTTATAAGCTTAACAATCACAGCAAATCTATCACACATCCCCGGCTATGTACAACATGCCGCCATTAACTAATTGCTGGTGGCACCAAGCAATATTGAGCAAAAATCCGCGAAAGATGGCATGCCTCATTTGTTATTGTTGTGGGTGGTACTAGTTACTATCAGGAAGAGACAGACATAATTGTCTTATAAGAGACCAGAGGTTGAAAACACGATCGCAAAGACGATGTTACTGTCATCCTGCACAAAAAGCGGTCTTGGTTTTAAGGCCCACACAAGTTTCGCTAGCGATATCCATGTTAAAAACTATATATTCATTAAAAATTGAGGAATGATACTGTTTCCTAATTAAGTGGTGCTCCACACAAATATCATGATATTGAGTGTAGAAAGTGATTGTGAGGTGGGTATAAACAGACCGAAAGTGTGGGTGCACAGTGCCAGTGGAGCAATCTCCAAATGAAATCGCCCTTATCACCGAATTTGGAAAGGGGCGTGGTATTAAGTCTATGTTTGCAACTACCTCTGGTCGCTGCTGCATATTTACCACGCTAACAAGCTTCACTTGTAACCCTTTTTATTTTGATGCCTTGTAGACAGTCAAATCAGAGATACAGCAAAATGTCCACCGGTTAAATGGCGAGCGAGGGTGATGATGATTGAGAATTATCACTTACAGTAGATGGTGTGAAATGTGAGGAATCACCTAAAGATGCAATGCTAGCTTCAGGTCATAAGAAATATACAAAAACCTTTG
Source organism: Schistocerca gregaria (assembly GCF_023897955.1). Taxonomy (NCBI): domain Eukaryota; kingdom Metazoa; phylum Arthropoda; class Insecta; order Orthoptera; family Acrididae; genus Schistocerca; species Schistocerca gregaria. The sequence continues at coordinate 368,619,472 of NC_064924.1, forward strand.
ACCAATGCATGGGATTTTCAGATCAACAGTATTACTGTATCTAGTGAAATGCTGTGCGATTTCGAATAATGTCTCCATTCAGCCACATACCTGCATTGGTTCCAATTGAGATGCCTTTTAATGATTGCAGCTACTGATGAATCATAATCATAGCACACTAACGTCTCGAAACAAGTCACCTTGTTCGAATTCGAACCTATCTGCTGAGGACTGCACACAGCAAAACACCAATGTGGTTTGATACAATCGCTCTGCATCTTGTAACTGTTCATCAGTATCGGCCCAACCCTACCTGCAGCTTTGTCCATGTGATCTTTCAAACTTAAGTCGAAACTGACTGTAAGTCAGAAAGCGCATTTCCATAACCTTCTGCAACCCACGGAGAAACGGAGTGAGCTAATACAATACAACCCTGTTTTGACCATATGGTGCAAATGAGAACATGTAGCCTCATAGCTCGATGTGTAAAACCAGCGCCAAACAAAGCTTTCATCTGCAACACGCGTTAGTCGAAATGATATTATGGCCAGTTCCAGCTGGCTTTATTGTCAAAAAAATTAGGAAGTCTCCACATCATATGGAAAATGGCAGAAGGACGAGGGTTTTTCTCCTCTATTGCAGTGTGTCTCCAAGCTACATACAGGTAAGACACTTGGAAGGAGATCTGCAATACTGAGGTTGCATTTATGCCTGTCACACAAAAAGTTTCTCTATTATCGTGTTTTTGTACCATGCAACCGAGAAAATTACAAATTTTAAAACTGTGCTAACATCTTCCAGTAGAGTACTCAATAAGATCTTATCATGTCCCTTTCCTCTGATATATCAAAAACAAATACCGTCTATCTCCTGACATCGAGCATATGTGGCGATCATATTAAATATATAGGTATTGTTCCACTGAAGGAGGTGGCCAGTGATCGAAGTTGCATGCAGAGACCAGTGTAAAGATTCGTTACCTGTACTGTAGGATGAAAATATTCCACAGACTATCAATAGCTAGAGAGGGTCACTGCGGTTCTTTTATAAGCAATTTGATACATAGTGTTGTTTGCTGTAACACATCAAAACAGTGTGTGACTACAGCTTTGTACACCACCATATAATTTGTTTTTCCAGTACGAATTTGATGTCTGTGCAAGATGCTATACCGATACTAACACATTCCTATCCATTGATTCTCACCAAAAGATGGACATCGCAGGATGTGAACTATGCTGCTAGATATAAGATGGTAGAAATGCAAGACAAAGGTGAAGCTTTATATTGACCAAAATGTGGAATACATTGCAGCACTTGGAAGCTGGAACCATTTAGCATTCTGCAGCATTTCCTAACAACTGCATCTACATTTAATCTCATCAGTCAAAGTGACTATCAAAGTGCACAAGATTTCTCTACAAGCACACTTGTCAAGGAAGTTAACACCCTTTATCAGAATGTACTGGATATGAGAATGCTGTGATGATATTACAGATAGTTAAGCAGGAACATATGGTGTATGAATGATGGAACTGTATACAGATGGAGTAACATTTTGAAGGGACCAAGAGGATTGATTCCTTATATTGCAGCAATGTATACAATCACTTTTTCAGTGCTGGCCATCACCTGGAAGCTGTTACTTCCATCATGACTCTCTCCTTTTCATACAACTAGCATTAGTCAATAACTATGTGGCAATAAACAGAATACTCCTGGATGAGTGGGATGGAAAAGACGTGAATGATAAAGCGCAATGCACTGTAATAGGCACTGCAGTTGATAGTTTGATAATTTTAGTAATTCTACAAGCTTTTCTGCAATTTCTATGCAGACCAGTGACACAACATCATGCTTCGTAATTAATGTATCATTGGTAAAGTGGTCCATCACCACTTTGCATGTACTGTATACTAGATTGTGAATGAAGGTAGATGACTGCACAGTACGTCCATTCATGGTTAATTCTTGAACATATACACCAAAGTATACCAAACAGGGTTCTATACCTATGCAGTTGGGTTACCAACATATTTGTAGCATTTTGGTCATAGTTTGTAATTTACTATTACGATTCCCCATCTTTCCCTATTTGGATGAGAGTGGATGAGAATTGTCGCTTTCTCAGAATAAAGTTATAGATTGAAAGATCTTCCTGCACTGTCTTCGAGCAACCATCGCTACAACACTTTTGCCAATTTACTCTACAGCTGTCGAGAAGTGGGATGCTACTATACCCACTACATTCCATCTCGCGTTAAGGAGCAGAGAGAGCTGAGTCTGTAACTGCTATTCATCGCAGATTGTTCCACACCAGTCTTACTCATGACATCTATCAAAGTGCACAAGATTTCTCTACATGCACACTTGTCTAGGAGGCTTACACCCCTTATCAGAGTATCCTGGACATAGGAGTGATGTGATGATGTTACAGACAGTTAAGAAGGAACACACGGTTTGTGAATGATGGATCTATATACATATGGAGTTTGAAGCATTATACATAGGTCAACTGTCCTATCAATTCTACAGTATTTTTATACAACCTTTTTATCATAACAATAAAGCTGATGTAAACGAACACAAACATGATGATTGGTCAGAAGCCATAGCAAACATTCACTGGTCCTCTTTCGCTCTTGGAAGTAGGTTCTACTTGTGTATTAGATATATTATTACAAAGATACATTAAACGAAACTTTAAGATATTCTAATGTATTGTAGTTGTTGTGGTCTTCAGTCCTGAGACTGGTTTGATGCAGCTCTCTATGCTACTCTATCCTGTGCAAGTTTCTTCATCTCCCAGTACCTACTGCAACCTACATCCTTTTGAATCTGCTTGGTATATTCATCACTTGGTCTCCCTCTACGATTTTTACCCTCCACGCTGCCCTCCAATACTAAATTGGCGATCCCTTGATGCCTCAGAACATGTCCTACCAACCGATCATTTCTTCTAGTCATGTTGTTCCACAAACTTCTCTTCTCTCCAATTCTGTTAAATACCTCCTCATTAGTTATGTGATCTACCCATCTTCTGTAGCACAACATTTCGAAAGCTTCTATTCTCTTCTTGTTTAGACTATTTATCGTCCATGTTTCACTTCTGTTCATGGCTACACTCCATACAAATACTTTCAGAAAGGACTTCCTGACACTTAAATCTATACTCGATGTTAACAATTTTCTCTTCTTCAGAAACGCTTTCCTTCCCATTGCCAGTCTGCATTTTATATCCTCTCTACTTCAACCATCATCAGTTATTTTGCTCCCCAAATAGCAAAACTCCTTTACTACTTTAAGTCTCTCACTTCCCAATTTAATTCCCTCAGCATCACCCGACTTAATTCAACTACATTCCATTATCCTCGTTTTGCTTTTGTTGATGTTCATCTTATATCCTCCATTCAAGACACTATCCATTCCGTTCAACTGCTCTTCCAAGTCCTTTGCTGTCTCTGACAGAATTACAATGTTATCGGCGAACCTCAAAGTTTTTATTTCTTCTCCATGAATTTTAATACCTACTCCCAATTTTTCTTTTGTTTCCTTTGCTGCTTGCTCAATATACAGATTGAATAGCATCGGGAGAGGCAACAACCCTGTCTCACTCCCTTCCCAACCACTGCTTCCGTTTATGTCCCTCAACTGTTATAACTGCCATTTGGTTTCTATACAAATTCTAATGTATTAGCACCCATCAAAGCTTTTCTTAATCACTGTTAAGGTATGATGTTTTTATTTCAAAAGTAGTGTACACTCACAGTCTCTATACCATTGTCTTCTTATTGTCGAGCTGGTAATACACAATATGAAAATGGTTAAGGTTCATTCCTGTTCTCTATTGAAGCACACGTGTAGAACGGTTAAAAAGTGCTGAGAAATATGTTGCTGTTAATGTTTTTCAAAAACGTACAGAAAAATTCTGCTTCGAAATTCTGTAATAAATTTCAGTTAGTAACTGCAAATACTCTGTTAAAGACTCTCAGGAGAACGAGATATACTTGGAAAAGCCCAGGAAATATGTGAAGATTTCAGTTCAGTTACACCACGATCGGGCAGAGATTCCGAAATCAGATATTGGATTGTAAGTTACACCCAGGGGCATATATAGACTCAGTCCATTACATAGTTGTGATGAAGAGTAAGCTGGAGTTTGAGACAGTAGTCAGTAAGAACCCATGCGCAAACAAGTGGGATGCGGGACTAATACCAAATGAAGAACTCTCTGCGATAGGGAAAAGCTCAGTAGGTAGTTCAGTTAACGAGGAGTGGGCATTTTTAAAACGGGCAGTCATAGAAGTTGGAAAGAAACACATAGGTACAAAGAAGGTGAGTAATAAAAGAAGTACTTCAGTTCATCGATAAAAGAAATAAGTGAGAAAATGTCGAGGGAATTCAGGAATATAGAAATACATGCCACTCAGGAATGAAATAAATAAGAAGGGCTGGGTAACTAAGGCAAAATGGCTACATGCAAAATGTGATGCGATCGAAAAGTAAATGATTGTGGAAAGTTTGAATTCGGCATATAGAAAAATCAAAACAACCTTCAGTGAAATTAAAAGTGATTGTGGAAACAGTGAGATTGAATGTAATTTGCATTGTTAAATGCAGAGGACGAAGTGGATAGTTCGAAGAGAAGTGGGAAGACTTCTCTATTGATGTGATAGAAGAAGAAACAGGAGTCGTTATAGAACAGATAGGAGATCCAATATTAGAATCAGAATGTAAAACGACTTTGAAGCATTTAAGGCTGATAAGGCAGAAGGGATAGATAACACTCCAACAGAATTTGTAAAATCATTTGGGGAGTGGCTACGAAAAGACTGTTCACATCTGTGTGTAGGAAGAATGAGTCTGACGTATAGCATCTGACATTTCGAAAATATTATCCACACAGTTACGAAGAAACGACAAATGAGAGACCTTCCGCACAATGAGCTTAAATGCTCATGAATGTAAGTTGCTGACAAGAAAAATATATAGAAAAATGAAAAGAAAACTGAGAATGTGTTTTATGTCGTGTAGTTTTGCTTTAGGAAAGATAAGGGCACCAGACAGGAAATTAAGACGTTGCGGTTGATAAAGAAAGCAAGACCGAAAAACATCAAGACGATCTGCAAAAAGCAATCGACAGAGTAAAATGATACAAGATGTTTTGGTTAGGTTAGGTTATTGTTGTTTAACGTCCCGTCGACAACGAGGCCATTAGAGACGGAGCACAAGCTCGGGTTAGGGAAGGATGGGGAAGGAAATCGGCCGTGCCCTTTCAAAGGAACCATCCCGGCATTTGCCTGAAACGATTGAGGGAAATCACGGAAAACCTAAATCAGGATGGCTGGAGACGGGACTGAACCGTCGTCCTCCCGAATGCGAGTCCAGTGTGCTAACCACTGCGACAAGATGTTTGGAATTTTACGAAAGAGAGGTAATCTGTAGGGAAAAGGATTGACAGGGAACAGTAAAAGACCAAGAAGGGAAGGTTGGTATTAGAGGTGGGATATGACAGGGATATCGTTTGTCGCACCTGCAGTTCATTCTATGCATCGAAGGAGCAATGGCAGAATTAAAAGTAACGATGAAGAGTGAAATTAAAATTCAAGAGGATAAGATATCAATGGCAAGAATCACTGGTGGCATTGCTCTCCACAGTGAAAGAGAAGAAAAACAGCAATATCTGCTGAATAGAATAAACAGTTTGACGATTGCAGAATATGGATTGAAAATAAGTCAAAGAAAGAAGAAAATAATGAAAAGTAGCAGAAATGAGAACAGCGGGAAACTCAACATGAGGACTGGTGACCTCAAAGTACATGAAGTTAAGGGAATCAGCTATCTAGGCAGCAAAGTAACCTATGACAGACGAATCAATGAGGACATAAAAAGTAGCTAGCACTAACAAAAAGGGCATTCGTGGCCTATAGAAGCCTACTAGTATCAAGAATAGGCCTGAATTTGATAAATAAAATTCTGAGAATGTATGTTTATAGCAGAGCGTTGTATTGTAGTGAAGCATGGACTGTGGAAAAACTGAAAAGGAGAGAAGCTAACCACTTGGGACTTGGTAACGTAGAAAATGTAGAAACTGGGGTGAACTGGTAAGGTAAGGAATGAAGAGGTTCTTGGAAGAATCGGCGAGGGAGAGAAAATATGGAAAATTCTAACAACAGGAAGGGACAGGATGGTAGGACACCTCTTAAAACACCACGGTATGACTTCCATGGTACTAGGGGGAGCTGTAGAAGGTAAAAATTGTAAAAGGAGGCAGAGACGAAATACAGCCAGCAAATAATTAATAACATAGGTCACTAGTGCTAGACCGAGGTGAAGTGGTTGACACAGCAGAGTTAATTTATGGATTGTCGCACTAAGCAGTCAGAAGATGGATAACTCAAAAACAAATGTTCATGACAGAGCTTGCCATGGACATCTTTCGTATTTATCAAATACATTGTGATATCCTTATCTACTCCCACAAAAAAACTTCCCATTAACACAGTTTAGCTCCAGGTTTTCATAGGAATTCAAGACCTAGAACGCAAATTACAGATAAATCCTTAACCACCAGGGAAATACACAAATTGGCTTCATTTCAGATATGAATGGTAACCTGTATTTTCTCCTTAACGCTTTGCGACCTGGCAGAAACAGCACTAGTTACAAAACAATTATGTTCAGGGGGAGTAAGTACGTGATTCTCACTACTTTTATCTTAAATAAATGATGACTATTCACATTAGTGGAAGCTGCAGTGTCCAGAATCACAGTTATTGGAATATTACGTACATCTGCCTTTACTGCTGCTTCTAATACCTCATTACATGGCCTTTCGTCTTTCTTTGCTTCAGTACATAACTCTTCTATCACATTTTCATCGTTATGCCGAAGTATATTTATGTCATCGGTATTAAGATTCTTCACTGTCATTGAAACTGTGTAGATGGCTGTGGCCCTCATACCGTTTATCACTCACCACCAGAGAGCGAAATGCAGTGGCCTTCGACTGATAAGAGAAGTTCGGACGGTTGTTCTCTACCACTTCCAATATCCGAACATTGTGAGTCTGAGGTTGTCAGTTTACATTGTTCTATGTTCTTGATTCAATCTAACATTATTGTTGGGTGTTGCTACATTTTGAACGAATAGAGGATCACCGTTTTGTTTCCATAAATCTGCATAACTGTGATGCCATCTGTTGTTATACTGATTTCAGTGTATTATTATCAAACTGACGACGAAAATTTTTGTTCTGTCCTCCATACATGTGTGAACCATTGTTATGATGATAGCAATTCCTCTTTCCATTGTTGTTCACATTATAAAATCACGGAGATTAAGAATCGTGTCCATTTTTGTTATTATTATATAGTTTCGATTCTCGTGTTACTAATCTAGTGAATCCAACATAGCCATGAAATTTTCTAAATCTGTATCTACTACATGAATTAATTCTCGTATGTGTTTGAAGGTAATTTGGCATCAGAATCCCTAACATATCAATCTCTGAAATAGTTTCGTCTCCGGAATTTTGACTCATTCAAATAATGTTCGAAGTATTTTCTCAGTTTACCCTGTTTACTATTGTGAAGTTTGAGGCTATACACATGTTTCCTCAACCATTCCTGTACAAAAGCGGAACAATATTTGGCTAGACATGCTTTTTCCAACTGTGTAAAAGTTTTAAACTTTTCTGCTGCTTCTGTCGCATTGAGAGCTGCGCCTCCCTGCATATATGCTACAGTAAATGATTTATTCTGCTGCTCGGATCATATTTTCGATGGTTTTCAGATACAGGTTGCAGCCCTTTTCGAACTGGGGTACGTACCTGAAACTGCTTGTGTTTATTCGAGTTGTCCTCCGTCAGTATGTTGAGTGCTAAGGGTATAGCACTCACAGCACCCCACGAAGCACTACTTGAAATTACTTTTGCAATTCGTTTACCCTACTAGAAACCGTTTGCAGTTCAGATTTTATGTGTTCTGTGTTCTCTGTTGTAGCTGAAATTGTCTGTGAACTAACTTGTTGAATGACCTGAGGTATCTCGTTATTTAATTTTTCAGCTGTGTGTGACATTGCCGGCCGGAGTGGACGAGCGGTTCTAGGCGCTAAAGTCTAGAACCGCGCGACCGCTTCGGTCGCAGGTTCGAATCCTGCCTCGGGCACGGATGTGTGTGATGTCCTTAGGTTAGTAAGGTTTAAGTAATTCTGAGTTCTAGCGGACTGATGACCTCATAAGTTAAGTCCCACAGTGCTCAGAGCCATTGGAACCATTTTAGTGTGTCTTTATTCACCGACGATTGATTGAATTCAGTCACCACTTTTTTGTTTTTGTTCTTCAAATTACTTTGTAATTTTTCATTATTTTCTGAAGATAAAATCTATAACCCCCCACCCCCTCAAATGAACCATGGATCTTGCCGTTGATGGGGAGGCTTGCGTGCCTCAGAGATACAGATAGCTGTACCGTAGGTGCAACCACAACGGAGGGGTATCTATTTAGAGGCCAAACAAACGTGTGGTTCCTGAAGAGTGGCAGCAGCCTTTTCAGTAGTTGCAGGGCCAACAGTCTGGATGATTGACTGATCTGGCCTTTTAACACTAACCAAAACGGTCTTGCTGTGCTGGTACTGCGAACGGCTTAAAGCAAGGGGAAACTACAGCTGTAGTTTTTCCCGAGGGCCTGTAGCTTTACTGTGTGATTAAATGATGATGGCGTCCTCTTGGGTAAAATATTTCGGAGGTAAAATAGTCCCCCATACGGATCTCCGGGCTGGGACTACTCAAGAGGACGTCGTTATCAGGAGAAAGAAAACTGGCGTTCTACGGATCGGATCGTGGAATGTCGGATCCCTTAATCGAGAAGGTAGGTTATAACATTTAAAAAGGGAAATGAATAGGTTTTAGTTAGATACTGTGGGAATTAGCGAAGTTCAGTGGCAGGAGGAACAAGACTTGTGGTCTTTTAAATACAGGGTTATAAATACAAAATCAAATGCGAGTAATGCAGGAGCTGGTTTAATAAAGAATAAAAAAAATATAAGTGCGGGTAAGCTACTACTAACAGCATAGTGAACCCATTCCTGTGGCCAAGGTAGACACGAAGCCCACGCCTACCACAGTAGTACAACATTATGTGACACCTAGCTCTGCAGATGACGAACAAATTTATGAAATGCATGATGAGATAAAATAAATTATTCAGATACGGAAGGAAGACGAAAATGTAATAGGAACTCGATAGTAGGGAAAGGAAGAGAAGAAAACGTAGTAGGTGAATATGGCTTGGGGGTAAGAGATGAAAAAGGAAGCCGCCTGGTAGAATTTTGCACAGAGAATAACTTAATCATAGCTAACACTTGGTTCAGTGAACATGAAAGAAGGTTGGATACATGGAAGAAGCTGGACATACCAGTAGGAATCAGATAGATTATATAAGGGTAAGAGAGAGAGAGAGAGAGATTTAGGAATCAGGTTTTAAATAGTAAGACATTTCCAGGGACAGATGTGGACTCTGACCACAATCTATTGGTTATCAACTGTAGATTAAAACTGTAGAAACTGAAAAAATGCACTAATTGAAGCAGACCAAAAGGAATACAAACGTCTCAAAAATGAGATCGACAGTAAATGTAAAATGTCTAAGCAGGGATGGCTAGAGGACAAATGTAAGGATGTAGAGGCTTATCTCACTAGGGGTAACATAGATAATGCCTACGGAACATTAAAGAGACTTTTGGAAAAAAGAGAACCACTTGTACGAATATCAAGAGCTCAGATGGAAACCTAGTTCTAAGGAAAGCAAGGAAAGCAGAAAGGTGGGAGGAGTATATAGAGGGTCTATATAACGGCGATGTACTGGAGGATAATATTATTGAAATGGAAGACGATGTAGATGAAGATGAAACTGGAGATATGATACTGTGTCAAGAGTTTGGCAGAGCACTGAAACACCTGAATGGAAACAAGGCCCCAGGAGTAGACAACATCCCAGTACAACTACTAACAGCCTTGGGAGAGCCAGTCTTGTCAAAGTTGTACCATCTGGTGAGCAAGATGTATGAGAGAGGCGAAATACCCTCAAACTTTAAGAAGAATATAATAGTTACAATCCCAAAGAAAGCAGGTGTCGACAGATGTGAAAATCACCGAAATATCAGTTTAATAATTCACAGCTGCAAAATACTAAGTCGAATTCTTTACAGACGAATGTAAAAACTGGTAGAATCCTAACTCGGGGAAGATCAGTTTGGATTCCGCAGAAATATTGAAACACGTGAGGCAATAGTGACCCTACGACTTATCTGAGAATAGAGGTTAAGGAAAAGCAAACCTACGTTTCTAGCATTACTAGACTTAGAGAAAGCTTTTGATTATGTTGTCTGAAATAGTCTGTTTCAAATTCTGAAGGTGGCAGGGGTTAAATACAGGGAGCGAAACGCTATTTACAATTTGTACAGGAACCTGATTGCACTTATAAGAGTCGAGGGACATGAAATTGAAGCAGTGGTTTGGAAGGGAGTGAGACAGAGTTGTAGCAGTAAAGGAAACAAAAGAAAAATTTTGAGTAGGAATTAAAATCCATGGAGAAGAAATAAAAACTTACAGGTTCACCGACGACATTGTGATACTGTCAGAGATAGCAAAGGACTTGGAAGAGCTGTTGAACGAAATGGACAGTGTCTTGAAAGGAGGATATAAGCTGAACATCAACAAAAGCAAACGGAGGATAATGGAATGTAGTCGAATTAAGTCGGAGATGCTTAGGGAATTAGATTAGGAAATGAGACACTTGAAGTAGTAAAGGAGTTTTGCTATTTGGGGAGCAAAATAACAGATGATGGCCAAAGCAGAGAGGATATAAAATGTAGCCTGGCAATGTCAAGGAAAGAGTTTCTGAAGAAGAGAAATTTGTTAACATCGAGTATAGATTGAAGTGTTAGAAGTCGTTTCTGAAAGTATTTGTTTGGAGTGTAGCCACGTATGGAAGTGCAGCATGGACGATAAATAGTTTGGGCAAGAAGAGAATAGAAGCTTTCGAAATGTGGTGCTACAGAAGAATGCTGAAGATTAAATGGGTAGATCACATAACTAATGAGTAGGTGTTGAATAAAATTGGGGAGAAGACGAGTTTGTGTCACAATGTGACTAGAATAAGGGATCGGTTGATAGGACATGTTATGAGGCATCAAGGGATCACCAATTTAGTATTGGGGCACCGTGGAGGGTAAAAATCGTAGAGAGGGACGAAGAGATGAATACACTAATCAGATTCTGAAGGATGTAGGTTGCAGTAGGTACTGGGACATAAAGAAGCTAGCACAGGAGAGAGTAGCATGGAGAGCTGCATCGAACGAGTCTCAGGAGTGAAGACCACAACAACAACAAAAACATCTGTACCTGTTCAGGTTAGTTAGTAACTGTTAGTTCTAATGTAGCTTCAGCTGATTTCACATTCTGAAACTCGGTGTTAAGTTGCACTAATTACTCAAGTATGCTTTTGTATGACTGAGTTAAGTTACTCGGTCGGAAGATCCTCAAGCTCCATTTATAAATGTTTACTATGTTCCTTGAGAGCTGCATGGAGAGCTGCATCAAACCAGTCTTAGGACTGAGGACCACAACAACAACAGTATGTTCCATGTGCTTTTGTTTAATTCTTGTAAACATTAATTTTGCTGTTTAGCAAAAATTTGGGAAATTGCATCTATATGCTTATCCTGCTGCTCGGTATGTAGTTAGGGCTGTTTCTTTTGCTATTTTTCTTTACGGTTTCTTTCTGTTGTATAGCAAAAGTTGTTAAGGCTTCGTTTGTGCATTTATTCAGCTGTTATAGTTAATTCTTATCTCATTCCTCGAGTTTGAGTAAGTAAACATCAAATAGGTCGAGTGCAGGTTGCTTTACTGTAATGGTTTCAGAAGATTCTGCCTCCGTTCGGCTCCACTCAAAAATTGGTAAATATTCTCAATTTCAATTTCCGTAGCGGATTCCTCTCCTATCAATTTTTTTTTTTCAGTAAGCTCAATAGTTGAATCTATCTTTCTTAACCGGCGTGCTTTTGACACAACGTACTTAAATATCCACAAGCAAAATATCTTATCATTCGCTGCTGAAAATGTACACTGAAAAATATGCGAACTTTACAAAAATGACTCGTGACAGTTCAATAATCAACATTCGCTGATCTTTCCATTTTCGTAAAACAAAAGGAGAAAGCAGCCGTCTTGTGTTTATGTCGTATGCGAAGCTCAAACTTTCAAAAATCAAAAATTCCCTGAAAAAGCACTATGAACCGCAGATCTTCTGTTACTTTGGCCTTAACCATGAATCGCAAACACAGAGGGCCAAGCACTGATATCCTTAGATTTTTACCTTATACAGCAATATGTGATAGCAGTTTGGTCAAAATCGTAAATACTGGACAATTCGAAAGTCGTATTCTTGTTTCTAGTCAAGATTGACTTTCACAGTTTTTTCGTTCGAAATCTCATATGATGTGCTGCTTGTAGCAGAGGTAAATTACTTCAGAAAAAGTACACAAGTCACACATATATTTTACCTATCCGTTTCTAGCATCCTCAAGTGGGCGCTACTTTGTAGCTGACCTCAACTGATATCTGTCTCTGTCTTGCGTCAATAAAGTAATGAAAGCTTTATTTTATTGGACTGCTCTAATATTTCGTGAGGATCAGTTATAAATTGCAATTCTTTTCAACTCTTATTTTGATTTAACATCTTTTTTCTTGAAACAAACGAATTTTATTCTGAAGTCAAAGTTACTAAGTGGCTTCAGCTTCCGTGTTTGCGTTAAAAAAAAACTATTTAGTGACAGTTAGTCTAAACCGTGTGACCTAATGAAAGCTTCGAACTTGAAAGCTGGAAAACGATGTGCAGGTTCTGATAAACGGTAGGTACGAGGAATTGCTAACAAAAATGAAAGTAAATTAAAAGTACTACAGAAATCGGCAATGGGTTCCAATAGAACAATCACAATGGCCACCTTTAATTTTAATTCTTCAGGATAGTAAAAATAGGAAAGTTAAGTAAAGGAAGTTAAACAACTCCTTCCAAATTATTATTATTCACATTATAAGAAGAAAATTACATTCATTAGTGAAGAAGTCCTTTCAAATGCGACCTGAATCAGAGAAAAGGCAGCAATTAACGATATACTGTAGTAATTAGTAGTAAAAATGAAAAAAGGAAGTACTAGGAGCGTTCCTCTCCGGGGGACACCACCTTGACGAAGCACTGTCCATGCTGGTGGAGAGGATTGGCTATCCGTGGGAAGCTGTGGGCTATGCGGAAGGTAAAGGACCTATGGCCGGAAAAGCCTCAGCTGATGGATCACTCTAAGAGTGTCCCACAACGACCCTTCTTCCCTATCCACTCCTAGTCCTACCCTATTCCCTGACACAACCCAAGATGTGATGTGATCTGTGCTGAGGGGTGCGTGGCACATGGGAAGATGTGTCGCAAACGAAGGTTCAGGGATACCGGGCGACTCCCTGAGTAATTAACCTTACACCACGCGGGGTATTCGTGGTGTGGTCCTTCTACATCACCAAATCTCTGGGAAACGACTACAGAAATTGAAAAAGAAACTGAAGGGAAAATTGAGACATCAGATACCCAAACATTGGGGACTGAACTGATGGAAGGCACTTCCACCATTGAGTCAGGTTCTATACCAGAGCCAGTAGTGGGAACTGTAACCGAGAAGCTAGACCAGATTAAGATCAGTGGCTTCTCTGGGGCCCAAAGGAGGAAATTACTCAGGAAACAGAGGGAAAGGAAGGAAAAGAATGGCTTCCTAAACACAAATGGAGGAAAGTAAAGGGACTAGAACCCAAGACACCCAGGAAAAAACTGTCTCAGGTAGAAAGGGACACGCAGACCCCCACAACGTCAAAGGTAGGTAGTAAGCGGATAAGGGAGGAATGAAAGACTCCCTCCTCCCTGGATAAGCGAGTCCAGAAAAAAACGAAGCAAGAAATAGGGAAACAGACCTATAGTACTGCAATCTCGGTTTTTAGGATGGCAGTTATCCAGGAAGGTTATCCACTGGTGGCCATTACCTCGCAGCAGGAGGAACTAGTATAGATGACCCTCTTTGAAAAGACTGGGTGGGACGCTGGCCAAGGTCCCAACTTCAGGAGGGTCTATCTAGATCGTGGTGCACTCATTTTTGTCTGTGAGAGGGTGCACACAGTATAATGGCTCAAGGAAAAGGTGCCAATGATATCACCATGGGAAGAAGTGAAGCTGCTGGTCAAGACGGTAGGGGAGCTTCTTAAAACCGCAAAGATATCATTATGAGTACCCTAGATCCTTAATGAAGTCTCTCCCAAGACTCGGCTCGGGAAAATAGGGACCCAGAACCAAAAAATCCCAACAGAAGACTGGAGAGTGATTAACCAGGAGGTTGTTATGGAAGGACGAACCCGCCGGCACGGTAGCTCAGCTTGTTCGGTCAGAGGGTTAGCTGCCCTCTGTAATAAAATAAACGGGGCCCCGAGCATATGCAACGAACAAAAGAGAATAAAAATGAGATCTAACAAAAAAAAAACTTATGGTGGAGGTTGGTGAGAAGTCCCTGAAGGCGATGCGGGAGCAGGACCTGAAATTGTTTTTAGGGTTCTCGCAGGTCACCATCCGGGTTCTCAAAGACCTCAAAGACGGCAGTAAGACGAAGCCTGGAGGTGCTGCAGATAAATCAGCAGCATAGTAAAGGGACCTCTGCTGCCCTGAGCCGCTGCCTGGGGAGACAGGAACTGGATGTGGCCCTGATACGAGAACCCTATTTATACAAAGTGGGAGTATCGGGCCTCGGAGGCACAGGAATTAAGCTGATCTATGCTAGGAATCGAAGAAACTCCAGAACATGCATCTATGTTAGAAACGGCATTTCTTTCATGCCAATAATGGATTTCTGCTCTAGGGACTTGCAGCAATTTGAGAAAGGTATCATGAGGGAAATTGTGTTGGCCTCAGCATATCTTCCTTACAAAGACAGTTCTCCCCCTCTCTTGAAGGTGAGACTTGCCATCGGCAAGGTAACCAACTGCTGGTGGGGTGCGACGCCAATGCCCACAACCTAGTGTGGGGCACCTAAGACACCAACAGTAGAGGTGAGTACCTTCTTGAATTTCTCTTAGCTAACAACATAGAGGTGCTGAATAAGGGCAATGAACCTACATTCAGGAATAGCATAAGGGAAGAAGTAATTGACATAACATTTGGTTCCATGATGATGGGTCGCTATGTCAAACAATGGCAAGTGGTGTTGGAGCCATCCTCATCGGACCACGTGTACATTAAATTCAAGGTTGAAATGGGAATCAGACATACCATGACATATAAAAATCCCAAGAAAACAGACTGGGAGACATATAGGAGGGCCCTTGACTTAGGCTTATCAGAAATTAAAACCACGATAAGGAAGACAGTAGAATTTGAGGAAGTACCACAGACTGTTACATCTGCCATATTGACCTCACATCAGGACAATCACCAGGAAGTGCACAAATAGGAGTGTTCATTGGTGGAATAACAAATTGGAAACGCAAAGAAAACAGGTACGGAGACTGTTTAATATTGCGAGATGTAAAGGACAGTGGGCTAAATATCGCGAGGCCCTTGTCAGTTACAATCTAGCAATAAGACAAGCATAGGAGGTATCCTGGAAGGCATTCTGATAGGAAGTGGAGGGCACAGCTCCACAAGCCAGACTTCACAAGATTCTCACTAGAGTACCAACTAATCCAGGAGGTACGTTGTGGCAGGAGGATGGGGAATTTACAAAGACAGCACATGAGACGCTGGAATTGCTCCTCAAAACCTACTTTCCTCAATATGCTCTGCCGGATAACATATACCAGTATGTGACCCCAGAGAGACAACGGTTCTCAGACACTCGAAGAGAGGACTGGGTATCGGCCAAGGAGTGTGTGAACTTCAATGGTAAGAAAGACCAGTAGACGCTGCCCACAAGGAGGAGTTTTGTCTCCTCTATTGTGGAATTTTGAGGAACTAAATTCCAGACAATGCTTTTGTCAAGGATACACAGATGACCTTGTCATAATAATACTTGGCAAATTCACTGACACAGTCAGGATTATGGCACAAGGAGGGTTGGACATTGTGCAAAAATGGTGAATTAAACAGGATCTGAGAGTTAATCCTAAGAAGACTGTTGTGGTGACATTTACGAAGACACATATTCAGCATGCAAGTTGGAATCTAAAGCCCTTCGATAAAACTCTACCTGTGAAGGGGACAGTGAAATATCAAGCGCTAACCTTGGATGAGAAGCTAACTTGGACCACTCATATTAAGAGTATCTGCTCCAAGGCAAAAAGCACTATAGTGAGTACTAGGAGGGCTCGTGGCAAAAACTGGGTCCAAAGCCCCAGGGGTATGCACTGAATATACACCACTGTGGTTAGACCTAGGATTTCCTATGGGGCCATAGTGTGGTGGAAGAAGGTAGAACAGCCGGTTGCTCATAAAGAGCTTGCTAAGGTGCAGAGATTGCTTAGCCATAACGGGCGGAATTAGCAGCATACCAACCGCTAGAATGGAAGCCTTGCTGGATATGCCTCCACTTCATCTTTGGGTTAAGATGGAGGCAGCAGTTAGGGCATACAGACTTAAAACTGGCAAAAACTGGGTCTCATTCGGATATCCAGAATCACTCACTAACATAGTGAGTGAGGTAAATATAGGTATGGCTGGGGAAATGCCCGCTCACTATATAATAACTCCGAACTGCTTTGACAAACCTTACAACATAATAATTGGAAGTAGGGAGCAGTGGGAGAAAACAGTTCGACATCATATGGGGGACGTCGTTTGGTTCATCGATGGGTCGAAAACAGATGAAGCCGTTGGGGCAGGGTTGTAAGGGGTTCAGCCAACACTGGAGAGCAGCATCTCTCTAGGAAAACTGGCCTCTGTATTCCAAGCCAAAATTAGTGCAATCAGGGCATGTGTGGAGGAGAATATGAGTAGGTGCTACAATGACCGTAGCATCTACATCTATTCAGACAGCTAGGCAGCCCTGAAGTCATTGACAGCTCCAGCAACAAGATCTAAGATTGTTGCAGATTGGCACAGGGCTCTGGTGGAGCTAGGGGGATGCAATAGGATGCACCTAGTGTGGGTCCCTGGTCACTCAGGGATCTGTGGCAATGAACAAGCCCATAGTTTGGCTAGGATGGAGGTAACAACTCCATTTATTGGACCGGAACCTGTCTTGACAATCACCAAGGCTATGATAAAATTAGAACTATGGAACTGGCTTAGGAAACAGCGTGTAGGATATTGGATTAAGGTCCATAAACTAAATCATGGTAAGGTAATGATTCCCCAGCCATGTTTTAAAAGAAACTCTGTAATCCTGGGATTGAACAGGAAGGAGATCAAACTCATGACTCGACTGATGACCGGCCATGGGAAATTCAAAAAACACCTACACACAATGGGTATACTGCAAGAGGACCTAAAATGTAGGATCTGTGATGAGGGTGAAGAAACTGCATCACACGTAATCTTTGAATGCATGGCACTGGAGAGTAAAAGATACAGAATCTTCGGGACAACTAGACCTGAAGAAACTGTGTCTAACAAAAAACTGGTGGAGGGACTCCTTGCACTATTTAAGGGCACCGGTTGGCTTTACTAGATATACAGGGAGCGATACCGCACAATAAACCTAGTTTCGGTGCGGGCAGTGGCGGGTTAGACCTAAGCTGTTTTAGCTCTCCTGTTAAAATCAATCAATCAAACAATCAATCTAGGAGCGTTGGCTACTTACTATGTTTTTTCCCCTAGGCAAACATGTAACTGTACACAAATCATATTAATGTAAGATAAATTAAGTTTTATTATATACACTCCAAACTACTATAAAAAAGGAAACTGTCTCTTAAAGTAATAAGCGCTTCATAAATGGGCGCCACATTGTAATGAACGTAGACGAATGTGGCGGCGCCTGCTATTGAGGTGTGACAACTGCTGATGGAGTACGTATGCTCCCAGTTGTAGTGACACACTGTGAAGACGGAAATATTATTCCGATACAGATGAATAATTTCGAAGTTGCGAAAATACACTCCTGGAAATGGAAAAAAGAACATATTGACACCGGTGTGTCAGACACACCATACTTGCTCCGGACACAGCGAGAGGGCTGTACAAGCAATGATCACAAGCACGGTACAGCGGACACACCAGGAACCGCGGTGTTGGCCGTCGAATGGCGCTAGCTGAACAGCATTTGTGCATCGCCGCCGTCAGTTTCAGCCAGTTTGCCGTGGCATACGGAGCTCCATCGCAGTCTTTAACACTGGTAGCATGCCGCGACAGCGTGGACGTGAACCGTATGTGCAGTTGACGGACTTTGAGCGAGGGCGTATAGTGGGCATGCGGGAGGCCGGGTGGACATACCGCCGAATTGCTCAACACGTGGGGCGTGAGGTCTCCACAGTACATCGATGTTGTCGCCAGTGGTCGGCGGAAGGTGCACGTGCCCGTCGACCTGGGACCGGACCGCAGCGACGCACGGATGCACGCCAAGACCGTAGGATCCTACGCAGTGCCGTAGGGGACCGCACCGCCACTTCCCAGCAAATTAGGGACACTGTTGCTCCTGGGGTATCGGCGAGGACCATTCGCAACCGTCTCCATGAAGCTGGGCTACGGTCCCGCACACCGTTAGGCCGTCTTCCGCTCACGCCCCAACATCGTGCAGCCCGCCTCCAGTGGTGTCGCGACAGGCGTGAATGGAGGGACGAATGGAGACGTGTCGTCTTCAGCGATGAGAGTCGCTTCTGCCTTGGTGCCAATGATGGTCATATGCGTGTTTGGCGCCGTGCAGGTGAGCGCCACAATCAGGACTGCATACGACCGAGGCACACAGGGCCAACACCCGGCATCATGGTGTGGGGAGCGATCTCCTACACTGGCCGTACACCTCTGGTGATCGTCGAGGGGACACTGAATAGTGCACGGTACATCCAAACCGTCATCGAACCCATCGTTCTACCATTCCTAGACCGGCTAGGGAATTTGCTGTTCCAACAGGATAATGCACGTCCACATGTATCCCGTGCCACCCAACGTGCTCTAGGAGGTGTAAGTCTACTACCCTGGCCAGCAAGATCTCCGGATCTGTCCCCCATTGAGCATGTTTGGGACTGGATGAAGCGTCGTCTCACGCGGTCTGCACGTCCAGCACGAACGCTTTTCCAACTGAGGCGCCAGGTGGAAATGGCATGGCAAGCCGTTCCACAGGACTACATCCAGCATCTCTACGATCGTCTCCATGGGAGAATAGCAGCCTGCATTGCTGCGAAAGGTGGATATACACTGTACTAGTGCCGACATTGTGTATGCTCTGTTGCCTGTGTCTATGTGCCTGTGGTTCTGTTAGTGTGATCATGTGATGTATCTGACCCCAGGAATGTGTCAATAAAGTTTCCCCTTCCTGGGACAATGAATTCACGGTGTTCTTATTTCAATTTCCAGGAGTGTATAAAGTAAATCTCCGGAATGACTTGACAGAAAGCAGAAGTCCTCCACTTAGCTACCCACCTACTAGCTCACCTCAGAAAAGTACTTACAAGAAAATATGCCCACGACCAGTCAGCAAAAGGGCGTAAGTGTAGCACCAGTCTTAGTCCTGGACTTTGGTTCCCTGTGTCCCACCATATAAATTAACATGTCTCTCCCAATTAAAACTGTAGTTTCATAGAGACCGTGGAATGATTCCCACATCCGGTTCTCCACGATGGAAAATTCTGCAAATTCTAGGAAAGCTAAAGCCTCGTTTCTCACGGAAGGGGCACTGGGGCGTTTTATAAGTGCGTGTATGGCAATAATTCTGGCTTAGAAAGACAGATTCCTCAGAGTAAACATGGCAGGCAATTTAACTGTGGACGGCCAAAACCACAGGCCGATGACCTTAACGATATCCAGTTGTTGTTGTACGCAAAGCTCACTTGCGTGCCTTTGGGTTGGTCTCCCACTGAGCAGCCGCCGCCAGTAGATTACCTCCGGCAGCCTGCAGCCACAGTGTCATCCTCTCGGCAACTCCGGTACTAGACAAACAGGATTTCACTGAAATGTCGCGTGAGAAAGTTAAGTGTTCCACAGTTGGAGGAAATCCCACGTGCCGTGTCAAGATAGGTATAGACAAATTTAAATGTCGCCAGAAGTGTTTGACATCAAAATCCAGTATGATCACCCATCCACAATAGCAGGATCTACGTCTTATCATTCATGAGCTGCATCCGTAAAATTGTGAAAAACGCTTGGTAGATACAGAATCATTCGGAAAACAAAATAAGGAAATGGAAGTTTGATACGCTAATTGCATGTACTAGCAAAATAGTATGCGAGACAAGGCCTGTATCTGCTCGTCGCCTCACACTCTCTTTCAATAAAGACGTCAGTGGCCTTGCTTCTTTAAATAAGTGGGTTCCCGCCAGATCAGTGAAATCAAGCAATATCGGGCGTGGTCAGTGCTTGGATGAGTAACAGCTAACAAAAGTATCGAGGATTAAATTGCAAAAACCTCTCTGCACTATCTCATGAACTAAGGGCATGTGACATTTTCGATTGTTATCCGTCAGGCGAATGGGAAAGTCAGAGCACCCCTTGGTGCTATTCGAGAGGAATAGTCTATATTCTAAAATGGCTCTGAGCACTATGGGATTTAACATATATGGCCATCAGTCCCCTAGAATTTAGAACTACTTAAACCTAACTAACCTAAGGACAGCACACAACACCCAGTCATCACGAGGCAGAGAAAATCCCTGACCCGCCGGGAATTGAACCCGGGAACCTGGGTTCGGGAAGCGAGAACGCTACCGCACGACCACGAGCTGCGGACGGTTATATTCCTACGCTGGGTTTCACCCTCTGTCTCCTCTCATTATCATCCATATTACACGCAAGCACTACAGTCGCCAACACTTACAGATGCGCTTTACACCTCACATGTCACGAGCAAAAGGTGCAATTGTGCGCAAAGGATAGAAAAAAATTCAAAGTAGGCGGCTAAACCTGTTGTTCGGTGCCTTACAGCCAAAATAGGTATACGAATTTTCCTTTTTAATCGATAAAAACAAAAATAAAGAAGTTTCTTCTTGCGATGTGCTCTCGTTGCTTTAAACAGACCTCAGTTTTCCTGTCTGTGAAGCGACTGTTTAAGTTTAGCAACTCTAAGGTATAACTGAAAGAATTGCCAAATGGGTTCCACATTATGGTCATCATGGCAGTAGATACTGAAATTTAGCACTCTCTACCAACAATTGTCATCATCTCTCATGTTCATTGTTACTACCAGATGCTACATTTTTTTTTAATAATTCTTCTTCCATTTTCTTCAGCCACTAACGAGAAACAGTTCTCGTAACATGTGGTGGGGAAATTAGAATCAACACTTGAAGTAGTAATGACCAGCGTCCCCAGCTGACCTCACGGTAAGAATATTTTGCTAGCGGTTGGATCGGTGTGTCGTCTTACACGATCTTGTGAAACTTGTTAAATACAAAAACATTTTCGATGGTGTTGCAGAGGTATTTCGTATTTCAGCCCTACCAGCACGTCTCTGGCAACCATTATCAGAGTGGTCTGCCGTAAGCTCGTTGTGGCGCCGGTAATCTGTGATGCATGTGGAAGTGACTCAGCATTGGCTGGTACGAGGCTTCAGTCAGGCGTCTGCCTGGGAACGAGGAAGGAAAAACATGGTACGCTGCGACGCATTGGATAGCGGCCATCCTGTGTTTGGTGCTGAGGCCTTGACCGCTAAGAAGGAAGGGCAGTCCTGACCTCTGCCCAACGATTGCAAGCTGTTTGTTTGCCTCCGCTTATCGCTGTTACGCAAGGGAACCGAGGCCGTGTGGATGTTGTGAATTAGGAGCCATCGGGGACTTGCTGTCGACTTGCCATATTCTTGCTGCTGTGTGTCTGGAGTTCGGCGCCCTGGGGGCACAGAATGGCACTCTGCTGAGGCTGCTGCGGGTCGATCATGTGAATGTGTGACGTTGTTCAGTCCGTCATTATGCTTCATACGGCGTTCAGTTTTTTGTGGTTTTAGCTATATTCTGTGTCATGTTCGTGTTGTTCGTGGAGCTGCGTTTGTGGTGCCTAACACACGTGATTCAGTGTCTTTTTTAGCTGAATGTCAGTTCGTTGCTCGTATGAGGCAGAGGTCCTGTTATGACATGTCAGGTTTCGTTCTCGTTCCCTCCTGTTTGTTAAAATTAGTGTTAAATTTGTGTTGTGAATTTATGTCTATAACCGTGTGTTACAGTTCTGGAAAAAGCTATTGTGTTTTATTGAGACAGACATTTACTTGTACCTCATACTGATTGGTGTAATTGATTACATGTTTTTCGTTAGAGCTTCATGAATATGTAAGGTTTAGGGAGCCCGTTGCTCCAAAGTCTGCAGAATTTCGATGCCTCTCCAGTGAATACATGTTATTGTGCAAGGTTTTGCGTAAAAATTAACTTTAAATATTTTCCTTAAATGTTTATCCGAGTATTTTGCTGTTTAATATCGGTCACTAACACTCTATTTAATACGTTTTATGTATGACTCTACTTAGATAATATGTGTGTGACTGAGTTTTGTTTGTTGTGTTAACGTAACGCGCATGAGAGATTACAACCGTACCTATTAATATCAGTTACAAGATTAAAGATTTGTTGTCTTACAGCCAAAGCTACAACAATAATATAGCCGTAAAACTGTCGTGCTGTTTGAAAACGTAGCTTTGTGCTACATGTGGGCTTTATGTAATCAAAATCGGATCAGGAGAATAAAAGATATCGTAATTTAAAAATTCAGGAGTGTGCTCAGCACAGTATCTCGGATGTTTACTTAAGTGAGGACGTAGTTCAGAAAAGAACTAACAGATGGCGTTGCTAGTTTCGTAGTACACCAAAGAACCAATAGTTAACGCTTTTAGCTTTTCATCTCAATCAGAAAAGTGTCTTAGGAAGTTTAGGCAGTGACAGAAATATGTGCCGCAATCTTATCCTCGCGGATACAAATTAACATGGAATTTACTTGGGCGGATTATCCCGATTTACTGATTTCACTTTGTGAATTAAAAACTTGACGAATTTGCTTTGTTTCCTTGTATGTGTTTCATTTATATTTCACTTGTTGGCTAGGAAAAACGTATTTATTGCAGAATTGGTCGTATAATGGTTCCGTTTTTACCGACGGAGTCGCGGAAGCCTGAAAAGCGACGGTATGCGAAGGCACTTCTGTAACTTCCGTTGCGAAGCTCGAGCGTGTAGGTAGTTAATGACAATATTTCGGGGACTAACTGTTATGATCAGCCAGCGTGAGATCCCTGTTGCAATGATTCTGTTTTGGCTTGTATTAATAAATGAGGATATTACATTTTTCGATTAAAGCCACCGAATCCTCCACTCCTGCACTTCCTGTAGTTACAGTGTTTTACACATCTTACATGTTTTACAACATGGCACACCAGTATACCCAGAAATACCGACACCAGCCACAGAGGCCTACGAATTTACATTTTCTTTCTTGTTCTCATAAATAATCATATATTAGGGGCAATTAAAAAGTTACCGTTCGAAGGCGGTGCAGTTCGTAATCGGTATGCAAATCAGACCAAACCTCCTTGAGTACTGATGCAATAAACCCCCCCGGCGCATCTGGTTCTAGATACAGGTTTGGTAAAACAAACTGTCCTACTGTGTGAAGAATTCTATCTCGTCCGGCAGGAATCATTGATCCTCCAATTCCTTTTTCATTGTTCTGAAGTACTGATAATCGCATCGCTGCTATAGGGTGGCTCCTAGAGTGTTTCCCACTTGAGGTGGAATAACTTCTGCATTGCGACATTCGTAAAATGAGAACTTGTGTTAGCATGAAGCGGCAGCGCCCCTTGTTGGAACTTGGAGCCCAATTCCACAACGATGGTTATCGACAGGACATGCTGTCCCATACAGATATCTCACTCTCCGCTGTATATTTACTGTATTTATCCTTCGGCAGCCAAGAATAAAATGATAGCTTGTTTGTTCCGTTCGGACGCATTTTGTGGCAACGTCGCTATACTTCACTTTCCCGCATGTCCACACGCACGTTGGAAAGACACGAATGCCACACTAACTCCATGCCTACTGTCAGTACTTACATACAGGGATCTGAGTCGCGTTACATTTCCTAATCGCTGGAGCAACGCACTGGGATGGAAAGTTCTTGCAATAATCATATTAGCATCTGCGAAAACGGTGGAACTCCTGCTGCACAATTTATTGGAGACAATAAAATTTTCTACCAGGCCTGGACAAGAAACAACATTTCCCGATATACCGAGCGGTCGCCTTAATGGCTTCAGCTATTCTAGCACGCTTCCAAGTTAGACTCAAACTTTCATATGCCACCGTTTGGTCCACACTTTGTACGCTCAAAGATACTGTGAATGTCGAACAGAAAGAGACGGATGATTAAAGTCCCCACCTTGTTTTAGGCATAAAGTACCATATCGCAGTTCGATGTACTGTACATGCATGGCTGAAGGACACTGCTGAGTACATCGAACCAACACAGGGAATGAGTTATCGAAACTTTTAGACCACCCCTTGTACATCACATGCTGCAATAGATTGTTAAGGTATACATATATGTGACTATTTTTCGATTAATTTCAATAATTAATTGAAAAGCCGTCACACATATTTACCTTCAAAATCGATTACAACCAATAATGTATAAGAGGTGGTCCAAAAGTTTCTAAAAGTTTACAAATTGTAGTCTAAATTGATAAAAATAACCTCGAAAATGGAATTGTGTGGGACTATCAGCTGTCCTGTGATTCAAGTAAACCTTTAATCTGAAATCATAAATACGACAATACGAAGATTTGGTTTGGTGTGTGATGTCCTACATTTGTGAAATCAGAATGTTGTGAAGCCACATGTGGCATACCAGAACCTTTACACTCTATGGTGTGAAAGGAAGACAACCTACATATTTTCACTGAGCTTCACTCAACACACAGTCCGTACGCGAATTCAGGAAGTATCGACAGAGGTTATGAGATTATAGGAATTAACATTAAATAAGAGCCAAGAAGCAAGTTAATACATGCTACACGAAGGAGTGAGGGCATAAAAGGAGACCATAACAGCCAAAGATGGAATTTCGAGTTGGGTGAAGTCTACCATTACCGAACGTTACCCTTAATTTGTTGAAGGAAAAGTATCAGAATATATATTTTGCACACAGCATCGTATGGAAGTGAATCAAATTACTGTAGCCGACACTGGGACTGGAGTGGGACAGAGACGTTGTGACGAGGCTTTGAGATCGTCGGATGAGACAGGATTGCAGGTAGATAAGGACAAGGAAGAAGTTGCTGTCCAAATTACCACAATATTTCTTGGTGAAACATCCATTCTACAATTTGGTGAAGAGGTAAACGCGCACCTGTACAGCAATAGTGGGTCACTGGTCGGTCAGTGAATGACTACATCCCGTTCAGCTGGCTGCAACAATTTCTGGAACCCTACTCTGCTGATACCTGTAATCAGCAGATATCTTGCGTGAGCCACATTTCGACGTCAGCGGCTCATACATGTATCACGGAGAAGTAGTCCCTCTCCGATAAAATCCCGCATCCAAGTGGCCTAGATGAGCTTCGAGAGATGTGCCTACCGCATCAGAACGCGGCTGCTGTGTCTGGTGTGTAATCCACGACGTCCTGATAGGCTGCTGGAGTGAACCGGCAGACCAGCTGCTCTGTTGCACCATGTCTGGGGAGCAGACTTCGTGCAGGAAACGCGAACCCTGGCAGGGACTCGAACCTTCGTCTCCTCATTTGTCACAGTCCCTGTGTCCTGATGGTCTGTTGGTACGTGAATGAATCTACAACAAAATTAACGGTCATTTATGCTAAATAGCAGAGCCCTTGTGTTGATGTGCTGTTCCTGGATACGTACTTAGCAACAGCTGATGGAGACATTGCCTTGCCATCGACGGGCATTACGACTGTGCTGGCAAGTGATACCGAGTGAGGCTGTCCCATTTCGCGATAATTACACATGCTTGGTGTCATAATCCAAATGTCTAAATGCTGTTCTCACCGGCCACCGGCGGCTAATGCAATGTTGTACCGAATCTTCTCAGAAATTGTACCCTTAAGCTGGTAGCGACGCTACTTCATTGAAGACGGAAAAACCAGAAATAAGAGAGCAGAAGCGATTTATGCCAACAGGCTTGCCGCAGTGGCAAAACCTGTTCTCGTCAGATCGCCTAAGTTGAGCTGTTTCGAGCACTGGCCCAAGCGCTGTTGTCAAGCAGAGTCCAGTGAGCCCCTGTGCGGCCAACTGAGGAGGTACCTGATTACAAGTAGCGGCTCTCAATCACTAAAACTGACAATGGCTGGGAGAGTGGTATGCTGACCACATACCCCTCCGTATCCGCATCTGGTGACGCCCATGAGCTGAGGATGACATGGCGGTCACTCGGTACACTTGGGCCTTCCGGGACTGAGTTTAGAGCAGAAACGACTGATGCGTGGTGCTGCAGAAGGTTTATTACAATTAAGTGAACTGATAAGATGCAGTATACGGAGATTGGAAAATGGTAATAAAGGGAATATGCAGGAAACACTGCCAAGAGGAGAGGACAGGACTTCACACAAGTACTAAGACATCACGAAATAACTTATATAACAATAGTTGAGAGTAATAGAGGGTAATCGCTGTGGCTGAAGACAGAGATTTAAGTAAATCCCATAAATGGTTCAAATGGCTCTCAGCACTATGGGACTTAACTGCTGTGGTCATCAGTCCCCTGGAACTTAGAACTACTTAAACCTAACTAACCTAAGGACATCACACGCATCCATGCCCGAGGCAGAATTCGAACCTGCGACCATAGCGGTCAAGCGGTTCCAGACTGTCGCGCCTAGAACCGCACCGCCACTCCGGCACGCTCCATAAATGATCGAGGATGTTGCGTGTAAGTGACTCGCACAGAAGAGCAAGTCATTAAAGGTCGCACCAAACCCCTCAGACATTTATGATGCAATAAACAAACCAGGAAATGAATACGATGCAGATTTTTTTTCCAACTATCCATCCATGCTTCGCCTTAAGTGATTTAAAGGAAACTGTGTGCGATCTTAGTACTGAGGATGCAGAGCATTTGTCACTCATTTTTCCGACTGCGACCCGTACCTTACCATCTGTTCCTCTAAGCTTAGCGATATGCTTAGTGGGCGAAGAGAGAGGGATTCTGCGGGTCAAGGGCCATAGTACCTTCATTGAAGATTCTAACGGAAGCAGCTACATTTCATGAGAAATTGTTTGAATTTTGATTAGAGTAAATGTAAGTGATAATTAAGAATATTTTGTTTAGGACGATGAAGTACATACCTCTGAATATGGTGAAATGTGAAAGATGTAGAAAAAGTTGCAGAAGAAACATTATCTAGAGGGTAACGGAAAACAAGATGTCGCTTAACTAGAACAAAACACAATTCGCCTATAATAAAATGTTTTATTTTATTCCAGTACTACTCAACATTCAATAAACCGTACATTTTATAACGATACAAACGGAGACCAGTGAAAGGTTTTGAAGCCCGAAGTTCAGTAGTACACCGAGAAGTGGCTTGCGGAGAGTACCGAGAGGCTTAGATATTACGTATAAACCCAGTACTGCTGTCTTCGCCATTCGAATTATCTCCACCGAACAAGGCAACGTTAAGCCTTTGAAATTCGTCTGGTACCTTTTTTTTAATATTGTGCACGAATGGCATTTGCGGATTGTTTGTGCATTGTGAAACCAAAGCATTGTCTTCTAAAAAGAACGATTTGTAATGTGAATAACCAAACTAAGTGGATCATTTACCAGGCACATACGAATTATAATATTTCCAGCGAAATACTTCGACTACTAACTTTACTGCCCTCTGCTCCCCGTCCTGCTGCATCCCCTTGAAATAACGGCTACTAAGTAGACTTATTCTAAATTATATAAAGATATCCTCCATATGTGCTCCAGGGGTCGCATTAGAAGTTTATTAGCGCGAGTAGATGGTTAATTTCCAGATTAGAACATTTACTATGAGTGGACACGTGTTATGACCTAACTAATAAGAGCTGATTTCTTTTTCTTTTGTATCCGTCGTCCATTGCACTGTACTGTAAACTTCCCTGGACCAATGTCGTTACTTGGAAGTTGGAGCTCCTGAGAAGCGCAGCATAGGAGTGGTAATAGGATGTCTGCATCCGGTGGTGTGGAAGGGGGAAGGGGTGTTCCATTGCGAATTCCGATGCAGAGCATGAGCAAAACAAAAACTTGGATTAACGTGGCCTCTGACGGCTGCAGGGGTCACCGCACAGTTAATATGCGAGGGCGTTCCTTCACTCGGGTGTCAGCCGTATGTAAATGACAATTACCGCCAGCCGCCGAGCAATTTCTGTTCTTCCCGTTGCAGATGTTAACAACGGCCTGCTCTGAACATATCTAGAGAGGAACGATTAAAAGGAGCACAGCCCTGTCCTGTAAGGCGGTATCTTGAGGCAGAACATTAGAGTAAGAAAACTTCCAGTACAGTATCTATTGATACAAATTTAAATATGTACAGAAGTACATATAGGTACAGCAGTTCTTAATCCGAGCTGCACCCGCAAAGTATCGTCTATTTCTAATTGTTGTCTGTCCGTCAGTTCAGATTAGCTCTTAATCGCAAAGTTATCTATCGAAACAACATGACCATTTACGATGACACAACTTTTTCTGCAACTGCTCTCAAATAATGGTCAGATGCCTAAGTGGAACTGATGTAAATTCTCTGATTCTCATTGTATGTCATACTGGTACTTCTACAGTTACTGTAGTTTCTAGTATTAGCATGTATGGTTGTGATAGTACATCCCGCCCTGGTAGTCCGTCTTCCCCCCCCCCCCCCCCCTGCCCCCCAACACCACCACTCCACACTCCACCATTCGCCCAATCCGTCTCTCCCCGAATGGTTCATTGATTACTTCCACTGACAGTGCCTCTATGGCTTGCTGAATAATCGTGTGAAATACGGTAATCAGATTGATCGTCTGAGTGCGTTGCAGAACACTTGAATCAAAGCAGATATGATCTGCGTTAATGGGCATCGATTTGATCCTCCTTGATGGGTTAAATATTGTGATTGTAGATTGATTCCAGAGCGTGATGGTAGGTGAGGACAGAAACACACAGTCTATTAATTTGCCTGTGTGTAGAAAATATCTGTAAACATCCGAAACCCGGTAATAATAGCATTCATTCTTGATGAAATTCAGTGCACGAAATATGATCAGAAGAATTCGTCGAAGTCTATTGAGAAACGGTGGAATCAGAATAATAATCATGCACGGATCTTGCAACTACGAAGACTCCAAAGTAACATGGTTTGTTACTCCGACAGTAACCTCTGTGGCGCAGAGACGTGGCGTCAGGGGTAAACTCACCAACACATTATCTCTCCAATTCTCTCTCTCTCTCTCTCTCTCTCTCTCTCTCTCTCTCTCTCTCTCTCTCTCTCTACAAGAAAGTTCTGGTTCCACCCAAACCGATGGTCTTTCTCGGAAGGATGCCTTCAGAGATTCTGTTGTGCTAACTAATTCCAGTTCGCTAATTCAATATGCGTGTTTCTCCCACACCAACAAAGGAAGAAGTTTTTTCTGAGAAGGTCCGTTTTTTGCGAAGTCTGTTACTTACATTAACATCATGTTCATTGCCGAGTTTCAACTTATTGACCTGACTCTAAGTCCTGACCCAAGAAGCGGCCATTGTACATCATTCCCCCAACACACAAGAAAGTGCCATGTGTTGTCAAATGTATTCACGTTAATAATTTTCCTTCATTGCAGACAACAAACGTGCTAACTGAATTAAATTGTCGCCTTTTGACTGTATGTTTTTTGTTACCCATTTATTTCACACTGTCACAATTTTGACATTACAGCTATAACCAAGTGCAAACGTGAAATAGTCATTAAATATCTGATATGTCTACATGACATGTTCTTCGAATATTCAAATGACGACATGTCATTCATAGGTGTTGGATATTTACAGACTTCTTCACCTTCGGTACTTGGTAATGGCTATGAAGCCGAAATAGCAATATTGCGAAACAGATGAATAATAAACATCTTAGACAAATGACACTTTCATTCAAAACGTGCACTGTTCTTCCTCTGCCATCTGCCCCGACAGAGGATAGGTTGTGGTTCGGGCTTTGATCATCAGTCGTAGAGATATTGTCTGCGAAAGGCAAAAGGTTCTAAATTCGAGTACCGGTTTCCCACACAATTTTAATCTTCCCGGTTACAGATCAGCGACGCTCGGCTACAGAGTAAAAATTCTGGAAGAATGAGAACATTGGTATGCAACGGCTATCTCGTCTTTAGTGGAGATATACAAAATAACTCATTAATGAATTACACAAGCTTCCTTTTATGCACAGATCAGGATTACATTATGACAATCGAGCAACTATAGATGTAAAGCCGTCCAGGCGGTAGCAGCGTTATCTCGCAAGGAATGACTGCCAGTCAGACAACGTACGGTGCATGCTTTATGAGTGAGCGTGCTTTCCATGTGTAGAATGGGAAGGCACGATCTATCTTTGACACAGAGTGTACTGTGATGTCCCATAGGCTCAGTGAGAGCATTTTGGAAACAGCACTACTTCTCGTATGTTCAAGGAGTGCTACGATGTCTTAAACACGTCCAGACGTCGTAGGGTTGGGTGGCTACCTCTCATTACTGTTGTCAGGCGTCGTAGGTTGGAGAGACTGGTATAACAGAAGAGGTGGCGAACTGTGATGAGAATAACATCGGACTTGAATGCTGGCCATAGCACAAGAGTCTCTGAACACACATTGCACTGAACGCATCTAATGATGGGCCCAGCAGACGACGACCCATGTGTGTGCCAAAGTTAACACCACGATATTGGGAACCTAGAGTGAAATGGACACGTGACCATCGACAGACGTTGTCGTAGTGACAGGGCGTTGCATGGTCGGATGAATTCCGATATCTTCTCCACCACGGCGATGGGAGGACGCAGATCCATTGTCCTCCACGGGAACAGCTCCTTGACACCTCTGCAGCTGGGCGGAGACAAGCTGGTGGCCGCTGCATGTTCTCTAGGGATCATTCACGTGGGCATCCATTGGTCCAACGGCGGTCGTGCAAGACACGTTGACGACCAACACTGCCTGCAGATCATCTACATCTACATCTACGTGATTCAGAATAAAGTGCCTGATAGAAGGTTCAATGAACCACCTTCAAGCTGTCTCTCTATGTTCCACTCTCGAACGGCACGCGGTAAAAACCAGCACTTAAATTTTTCTGTGCGTGACCTATTTTCTCTTATTTTTATTGTGATGACCATTTCTGTGTATTTAGGTGGGTTCCAAGAGAATGTTTCGCAATCGGAGGAGAAAACTGGTGATTGAAATTTCACGAGAAGATACCATCGCAAAGAAAAACGCCTTTGTTATAATGATTGTCACCCCAATTCACGTATCATGTCTGTGGCAATATCTCCCATACTTCGCGATAATACAAAACGAGCTGCCTTTCTTTGTACTTTTTATGTCATCCGTCACAGCAATACTCCAGAATAGGATGGATAAGCTTGGTGTAAGCAGTCTCTTTAGTAGACCTGTTGCACATTTGAGTGTTCTGTCAATGAATCGATGTCTTTGGTTGGCTCTACCCACAACATCATCTATGTGATCGTTCCACTTTACGGTATTTGTTGTTATCCCTAAGCATTCAGTTGAATTTACAGCCTTCAGATTTGTATCACTTCTCGCGTAACCGAAATTCAGTGGATTTCTTTTAATACTCATGAGAATAACTTTACACTTTTCTTTTTTCAACGTCAATTTGCCACTTTTCACGCCATACAGTTATCTTTTCTAAATCATTTTGTAATTCGGTTTGGTCATCTGATGAGTTTACAAGACGGTAAATGACAGCATCATCTGAAAACAATATAAGACGGCTACTGACATTGTCTCCTAAGTTGTTAATATAGATCAGGAACAATAGAGGGCCTATAACACTTACTTGCGCAACGCCAGATATTATTTCTGTTTTACTCGATGACTTTCTATAACTAAGAACTGTGATCTTTCTTACAGGAAATCACTAATGCAGTCGCACAACTGAAACTATATTCCATAGTCACGCTGTTTGGGCAGAAGACTCTTGTGAGTAACAGTTTTGAAAGCCTTCTGGAAATCTAAATATGTGGAATCAATTTGACATCCCCTGTCGATAGCCCTCTCTACTTCATGCGTATAGAGAGCTACTTGTGTAGCGCAAGAAAGATATTTTCTGAATCCGCGCTGACTACGTGTCAATAAATCGTTTACTTCGAGGTATTTCATAATGTTCGAATACAGTAGATGTTCCAAAACTCTACTGCAAATCGACGTTAGTGAAGTGGGCCTGTAATTCAACGGATTACTCCTCTGGGTATCGGTGCGACTTGAACAGTTTTTCAGTTTTTAGGTACGGATTTTTCTGTGAGCGAGCGTTTGTACATAACTGCTAAATATGGAGCTATTTTATCAGCATACTCTGAGAGGAACCTGACTGGTATACAGTCTGGATCTTTATTAAGTGATTTAAGCTGCTTTGTTACACAGAGGATATCTACTTCTATGTTTCTCATCTTGACAGTTGTTCTTGATTGGAATTCATGAATATTTACTTCGTCTTCTTTGGTGAAGGAGTTTCGGAAAATCGCGTTTAATAACTCTCCTTTAGTGGCACTGCCATCAATGACTTCACCGGTGTTATCGCGCAGTGGAGGTATTGATTGAGTCTTGCCACTATGTGCTTTATGTATGACCAGAATCTCTTTGGGTTTTCTGCCAGATTTCGAGACAGAGTTTTGTTGCGGAAATTCTTGAAAGAATCTCGCAACGAAGTAAGCGCTATATTATTTCGAACTTCTACAAGACTTTGTCAGTCTTGAGATTTTGAGTTCTTTTAAATTTTGCATGCTTTTCCCGCTGTTTCTGCAATAGCGATCTGAGCCGTTTTGTGTACCATGGGTATCGGTACCATGACTTATTAATTTATGTGGTATATATCTGTCAATTGCTGTCGATATTATCTCTTTGAAATCATTCCACAACTTTTCTACTCTTACATCATCAGATCGGAAGGAGTGCGGATTGTCTCTTAAAAACGCGTTAAGACCATTTTTATCAGCTTTTTTAAATAGATATAATTTGTGTTTCTGTTTGACGGTTGTAGGTGTTACGGTATTCAGCCTAGAAGCTACTGCCTTCTAGTCTCTAATCCCTGTATTCGTCACGATACTCACTATTTGTCTATGATTATTTGGTGCTAAGAGGTCAAGTATGTTTTCACCATTTACGCTTCGAGTGGGCTCATGAAATAATGGTTCAAATAATTTTCTAATAAAGAATTCAGTAAAATTTCGGATGACGTTTTGAGCTGCCGCTAGCTTTAAACATAAATTTTACAGCATATCGAGTGTAGATTGAAGCCACCGCCGACTATAATTGTATGAATGTGGTACATATTTGAAATGAGACTCAAGTTTTATTTGAACTGTTCAGTAACTATATCTTCTGAGTCGGGGCGTCGGTAAAACGACCTAATTAATAGTTTTGTCCGATTGTCAAGTATAACCTCTACCTATACTATTTCTCAAGAACTATCTACTTCAATTTCACTACAAGGCAAACTACTTCTGACAGCAAACTACTTCTGAACACTGTTAGATCGTTACAAATAATTTATGCTCAACTTATTTCCGGAATTAGGCAGATCTCTGTACCTATAACTATTTGAGATTGAGCGCTTTCTATTAGGGCTTGGAGTTCTAGATCTCTCCCAACACAGCTACGACAATTTACAACTGCAATACCGATCGTTTCTATAACTAACTTGCTGTGTTTTACGTGTCCCCTTTTAGACGATTGCCCTTTATGTGGTGCCCTGGGGCCCTTTAACCTAAAAAATCACCCAGTCCCTTCCACACAGCCACCGCTACCCCTGTGGCGGGTTCCTGTGTATAGTGGACTCCTGAGCTATTAAGCGGAACTCGGAAACTCACCACCCATGGTGCAAGTCAAGGAATCTTCTGTCTATACGGTCACAGAACAGCCTGAGCCTCTGATTCAGACCCTCCACTTGGCTCTGCACCAAAGGACGACAGTCGGATCTATCGACGATGCAGGAGATGGTGAACTCCGCCTTAACATCGCAAGCAAGAGTGGCAGTCCTTACCAGTTCCGCTAGCCGCTCGAAACCAAAGGGAAATACATAATTGGTAGCGACATGAGCCGCCACCTACAGTGGCTGCACCCTGTACTCTTCATGGCATCCGGAAGCAACCTTTCCACATCCTGAATGAATCCCTCCCCGGGCATGCACCCCTTCATGACGATCATGTTTCCCAAAGACAGTGGCATTTTTCAACAGGATAATGGGCCTCTTCACGAGGCCAGCAGTTTCACGGAGTGGTTCGATGAACAAAGTGGTGACACGTGAACCCGATAGGGCACATCTGAGATGTGACTGAAGGTGGCGTCAGAGTTCATCGCCTTCTGCCTAGAATTTACGGGAATTAGGCGACTAGTGTGTGCAGACGCGGTGCCAACTCCCTCCGCAGAGCTACCAAGGTCTTATTGCTTTGCTGCCATGTCGCGTGACGCTGTTTTCCGTGCCCAGTGTACGAGGATAAGTCATTCAACATAGTCTTCGGTGGCAGGCAGTGGGTAAGTGAACTCATACAACTTCGAACATAAAGCCAAATCTGATGCGTTACAATTCTCCACTTGAGCTACCGCCAGAAGCTCGATTATTCTAATATATGAAATCATGCAATAAAATATACAGAACAATAGGCTCTAAAGAGCACATTCCAGTAAAGCAATTCATTCGAAACTGTATCCCATTAACTGGACTTCACAGTTAGCAGTGAAAAAATACAGAAAAACTAAACTCGTCAAGTTTAAACCTATATACTGCATTAAATAAGCAAGCCAAGATTAGTTTCAATGGTCTTCGTGTTAAAAGACCATGTCTGACTGTGGTGAATTGAAGCTGGTCACCCGATCTCCATTTTTAGAACTTATTCAGTCTACCAAGGGTACTCTAGGCCAATTGTACCCCTATATTTATTTATTTTGCTCTTCATCTTGTGGTAGTGGTTATGAGTGGTCATGGATAATAAAATGCAATATCAAGTATGTTTCTGATCTGTAAAATAAGCAAGTGAATATCTGGGGTCTAAGATCAGCTTCTGCGCATCAAGCAATATTTTCAGACAGCGGTATTTGAGCGAAAGTACAATTTCTTGAGTTTCAAAAAGGCAACACATTATAAACATATTTTTATGAAACGGAACTGGTATTATTTTAGAGAAAGGTCGGTGGTTGGTATGTATCATTATTGAAGGAACACTTAAGAATACAGATTCTATTGGCCACAACTTCTACGTGCGGAAGTAGACATTCGACTATGGTACGAGGATTGGCCAGAAAGTAATGCACCACATTCTTTTTCTTCAACAGTTCTTTCTGGAACATAATGAGAATTACATAGACGAAAGAATGCTGTTTCATCTACACACCCTATTTTTCCACGTAATATCCATCCCGTTCTAAGGCCCTCCTCAAGCGCGAAAGAAGGGCGCGTTTGCCCTGTCGGTATCAATCCTTGTCCTGATGGCGGAGCTAGTTCTTAACAGTACCCCACGAATGTCAGCCTTTAATGGGCCAAACAAGTAGAAGTCCGATGTGCTGGTACAGGTTTGTCAGGTGTGATAGCCATGGATGGTCTCCCCTGCCGGTGCAAATCACCGCCGAAAGCCGACTTCTGGTGACCTCGCCCTCCATGCGTAGGGACTAACTATGCTTCTCTTGACAGCAGATGCTCCATAGACTTTGCACAAGCATTTGTGATTTTTGCTCACTTTCCTTCTCTGCAGAGAGAGAGATTCAGTGACGACTTGTTGCTAGTAATGTGCATCACGTACACACTACATTTTGTAACTGTCCTGCAACTACGCTACGTAATCCGTCGGAAATGACGGAAACTTGGTGCCCTAACTCAGGAGACTTCAAATAATACGCACGTAACGTTTCACATTCGTAGCATAGTTTTCGAATTGAGAAAAATATGCAGAGCATTTGTTTCTGGGCAACCCTCATACAATGAAAACAACATTTAAGAACTGAATGAATTTGGCTCATGACTTACCACTTGCAATGGCGGACATCAAATAAACATAACCAAACACCCAAATAACACATTATTTCTTGGTTTAGCGAAAAATACCGAAAACGCCTGAATCTCAAATGATCGACCGCTAACTTTCATAAATCATTAGTCCGTTTGGTATTAAGAGTGTTTATTTTATACAATGTTTAATTAACTACTAAATATTGACGCACTTATTGGATGACGTCTCATGTCGTTCAGAAGTTATGGTCTCAGAAAGGTTGAGAATTAATCTGTTGTAAAGTAAAAGCACATTAAGTAACAGTTACTTTTGCTGTCTTTTACGGTACCGCAGTTTTAAAGGTCAGGAGCGTACAATGTTCAGCATATTGCGCCCTCCACTCCTGGAGAGCAGCTCTTGTTTCCGGCAGACAGCTTTCAGGGAACTTTCGGTGCGCCGTTGTGTGGTTTCTCACTTCCCGGCGGGTAGACGCGGCACAGTGCGGCGCGGCGGCGACCACGGCACTGAACTTCAACACTTGTTGTTGGTTGCGGGGTTTCGCGCGAGGTATCGCAGGGCAAACAACGTCCGCCGCCGCCAGCGCCGCGCAGCCCCTGCA
Source organism: Schistocerca gregaria (assembly GCF_023897955.1). Lineage (NCBI taxonomy): Eukaryota > Metazoa > Arthropoda > Insecta > Orthoptera > Acrididae > Schistocerca > Schistocerca gregaria. The sequence continues at coordinate 368,656,354 of NC_064924.1, forward strand.
GTGCGTAACCTGAGGACGCGGCCGGCTTCCGGTTACCCGCGCCGCCGGGTCACGCCGTCCGCCCCGGCTACGGCCGGTTCCGGCACAGCCCGCTGCCGCTGGTCGCGATCGATCAGCAGCCAAGTAATACGAGTACGTACATGTACCGCGTCCGTGTCTGGGAATGTCAGTGGCTCAGCGTTGTAAAATAGAGGTTTGCACCGATAACAAAGCGTTCCATCTACACCGTGTTCGCATGCACATAATTAGTTTACGCGGATTTTAAAATTTTGCAAACTCTTTCAACCCCTTCTGTACGCCGGTGCTTTGGAGATAGGCTAACATTAGACCCGAAGTTTGGCCTGGTGAAGTCAGATCTCGGAATATACACTTCAAAACTAAGAACGCCGGAGTCGATCTTGACCACAATGTAATAAAACACATTATTAACGGCAATAAATTTGTTGTGTAAGTCCCTGACCATTGTGAATATCTTGGAAATAAAAGCACTTACATTGCTTAATAAACATTTTTATGTGGAAGTTTCGGCTGCTGCCAAAAGGAACGTAAACAGCTATAGGTGGTTGTGGTACATTATCAAATTAAAAAGGATGAGCACGCATCTCGTGGTCGTGCGGTAGCGTTCTAGCTTCCCGTGGCCGGGTTCCCGGGTTCGATTCCCGGCGAGGTCAGGGATTTTCTCTGCCTCGTGATGGCTGGGTGTTGTGTGTTGTCCTTAGGTTAGTTAGGTTTAAGTAGTTGTAGGGGACTGATGACGAGAGATGGTAAGTCCCATAGTGCTCAGAGCCATTTGAACCATTTTACAAAGGATGAAAAAGTTAAATGTAAATAATTTTAAGAAGCAGATTTATCAAAAATTATCGAGTTTCAATACAGTATAGGTTTCTGATACTCACAGCGAACGTTGTTTTGCAAGTGGTTCAAAGGTACCGATAAGTCGCCGCTTTGACAAGGGGAACTCCTCAAAAATAGCCTACCTATTAGCTCACATTCGACACGTCGCTTGTGCAAGACCTAGAATGATTGGAAGAACATCCGATCCAAAATGGCACGAATCTGTGTTCGTTTACTACCGACTTACAAGAACGAAACCATACAGCTAGCGACATCACACAATTCCAGTCGATCCTAAATATTGTCGACAAAGTCAGGTAACTAAATATTTTGGAAGATCTAATAACTTTCACATATGTAACTAAACATCTATACATTATTTTAAACAAATAGAGTCATCTAAAAAACAAAGGGTTCATTGAAAATAGCGTTAGTGTACCTTAATGGAAAAACATTTCCTTGTTTCCCTAGTGGAGTTAATACAAATAAAAATAGCGTGATAAACACGTAATCTATGATATACATTAAAAGTAATCTGTGCATGAACAGCAACTGCCAGTGACAACTGCACGTATTTTGTAAAACAATTCCTTGTACTGATTATATAAATATATATAAATTAGGTAACAGCATTATGACATGAACATTACGAAATATTGTCATTGGGACAAGCTACGGAACATTACATATAAGGGAAATCGAATTATAATGACCTAAAAAATCGCAGATACGCAAAACTGTACAGTATAGATTGTAAGTAACTTACTATAAGAAAGATGTGTCCTTTGTGTATTACAGACGCCGCTGATGATGGACAACACCCGAAAGTAGTGCGGTTAAACAAAGTATCGATTCTAGGCGCGCAGTCCGGAACCGTGCGACTGCTACGGTCGCAGGTTCGAATCCTGCCTCGGGCATGGATGTGTGTGATATCCTTAGGTTAGTTAGGTTTAAGTAGTTCTAAGTTCTAGGGGACTAATGACCACAGCAGTTGAGTCCCATAGTGCTCAGAGCCATTTGAACCATTTTTTTTAAAACAAAGTATTACCTAAAAACAACTTTTGTCGAATAACTAATTTATAAGATGACATATTTAAAAATTTAAGATACTTTGGTTCGACACACCTCTCCACAGACTCAGAATACCTTTTTTGAGAAAATCACCTCCTAAATTTAACTCCGCCGGTGACGCCACGGGCCTCTGAAGACCAGATGCTTACTGAGACGTGTCTAATCCTGCTGCAACACAGCTGGAGGGACATGACTCTCATGTAAGTCTCCTCTAGGTAGTTGTCTCTGAACTAGTGTAAAGTGCGCAACACTTCCGTCTCTGTCGGCCCTTTTCAGGTAAACAACTAGGCCTCCGAGACCTGTGGTGTGCCTTACATGTAAATCGTTCCTAGGCCTCGGAGGCCTATGGTGTGGTTGAACGTATGTCAGTGTCTAGGTCTCAGAGGCTAAGAAAATTTCAAATATGTGCGAAATCTTATGGGACTTAACTGCTAAGGTCATCAGTCAATAAGCTTACACACTACTTAACCTAAATTATCCTAAGGACAAACATATACACCCATGCCCTAGGGAGGACTCGAACCTCCGCCGGGATCAGGTCTCAAAGGCCTTGGTGTGCTTGTCAGTAGTCTGCATTTTATCTGACAGTGTCCCTCTTTTGACTTGTTTCTTCCCCTTCTTATATAATAATACACGTATTCTTTAAATATATAGAATATTTAGTTTTTCCATTTTAATGCAGGTGTTCCTACTATTGCCAGAATGGATTCTAAGGGGGAAAAGCGATTCTATATGGATGATGAAATGTTAGCACCATTGAGAAAACCTTTTTCTGATGACTGTTCCTCTGAAGTTGAAACACTGCTAGAGAACAGAGATTGTGATACTGAAGTAGAAGAATGTTCCAATTCGGAATCAGAACTCTCTTCAGATGACGATACTGAATTTCTCCCTGCAGATGATGAAGAACCAGTTAGAGGGACTGTGCGACGACATGTCGTACCCGAAACTTCAAAAGGACACTTCACCGTCTTCAAAACCTTTACGACCACGTAGAAAGAGGAAGACAGAATGTAACCTTCAGATAAAGGGTAAACCACGTGTGCCTGATGAAGTTCTGAGGAAGGTAGTGGAAGGAGGAAGCTGAGAGCTTTCGAATTTACGTATATGGATCAGAGATCATAGGAAAGAAGGGCCTCACAGTTTGGAAAACGAGACCGATGATAACAACCGCGACGAAGACATTAAAAAAATATAGTACATCTAAGAGTTAAAGACCCTAAGCCCAGCTGCTGATACTAAGACGCCTATCGAATGCCTTAGAGCTTTTCTCACACATTACCTTATGCGTCTTGTACTGAAATACGCTAATGAAATGATGGACAAGACAACAATGCATATTTCAGCAGAGAAGAAGTGCAAGCCTCCCTTTAAACCAATTGTTGTAGAAGAGGTGGAAGCTTTTATTGTATTCTTGTTTTGTCTAGAGCCACGAAGAGCAATCATGTCTCCGTCAAACGGCTGTATGACCGCACGATAAGTGGAGCTACACTGTCTCGCAACCGCTTTGTTTTTATTAGTAGCAACTTACAATTTGACGATTGCCTGACGCCAGAAGAAAGACGAAAGATAGAAAAATTCGCGTTATTCTCTGAAATTTGGTTTACTCTAATTGAAAACTGTAAGACCAATTCTCAAAAAAGTTCCTACCGTGGGTTTCAGTGGTAATTGCCCATTAAAAATGTACATACCTACCAAGCCCAATAAATACGAATTAAGACTATAATAATTTGCGACCAAGCAACTCGATATCTAATGAATGCTACTTCATACTTGGGTAAGAGTTCCACACCACCCGGTGTTCGTGCTGCTGTTTATTTTACCAAACTACTTATCAAACCAGTTTACGGTACTAATCGTAATATCCCCGAGGATAACTGGTTTACTGGTATTCCTCTTGCTACTGATTTGCTGAAAACCCACCAGCTGAGTTATATCGGGACCATAAAGAAAAATAAACGAGAACTCTCCCATGAATTCATTGATATGAAGTACAAGGACCGCGAAGTTGGAACATCACTTTTCATATTCCGACAAGACGTTACAGTTGTTTCATATAAGCCCAACAAAAATAAAATGGTTACTGTCATCTCAACAATACATGGAGATGATTCTGTACATACTGACTCCAAAAAAACCCTATATGATCCTCAACTGCCGGCCGCGGTGGTCTCGCGGTTCTAGGCGCGCAGTTCGGAAACGCGCGACTGCTACGGTCGCAGGTTCGAATCCTGCCTCGGGCATGGATGTGTGTGATGTCCTTAGGTTAGTTAGATTTATGTAGTTCTAAGTTCTAGGGGACTGATGACCAAACATGTTAAGTCCCATAGTGCTCAGAGCCATTTGAACCATTTTATCCTCAACTACATCGAAACCAAAGCGGGTGTCGACGCGTTTGATCCAGTGCTTCAGTACTATAACACTGGCCGAAAAAAACATCTCGATGGACTATATGAGATTTTCACAACATGATAAACATTGTTTGCATAAATGCCTATACTGTGTACCTTGGTTATGTTTACAGAAACCAAGGAAAACAGAGAAACATCGATCGAACAAAACCATTGTTGCGATTTGATTTTATGTTGACGCTTTATAAACAGCTTACAGCACCTTGGATGAAGGCTACTCTTGACACACCAAATCCCCATGACGTACGGCACAGTATTTATAGATGCCTGAACATGTCTCCACCTGCAGAGGCAGCTCGTGAAGATGTTGAGCAAGGAGCAATTCCCAGAAGAACGTACTTTAAATTTTGTGATTACAAAAAACATAGGAAATCAGAAATGCAGTGCGATTTATGTAAGTTTCCAGTGTGTGTGGCGAGCAGCATAGAAAAATTTGTCCAGATTGTAATGGTAAAAAATAAGAAATTTCCGCTGAATTATGTGATACGGGTTTTAGTCCTAAAAACATTATTAATTGTACGTGATTTTCTAATATGATGGTTTTTTTAGTTATATGAAGTTTAGTCTACTATTGTCTAATTTTTGAGAGTTTGATGGTTTTCTGTTTTGTTGTTTTTTGAGGAAATATAATGATTTGTCTTATGTTAATCAAGGTTATTTAATGTATTATATCCTAACCCCTATCATGGAACTGAAATTATTTATGTGTTTTTCATTATTCCACATCTTGTAGGCCTCTGAGCTCTATGGTGTGGTCCAGACGTAGGAGCCTGGTGGTGTGGTCATCAGGGTTAATTACGTGCAATAGACTCAAAATTTACGGAATCCACAGACAGCTGTAGAATGAGTATTTTTCAACATCGTATCTTGAGCTCGGAAACGCATATTTTACGAAAAATCGAGGTGAGAAACTTTTTTTTGAATGTCGCATATGTACCCGTGCTGTCTACGCCAGGGTTTCTCTCACTGCACAGCGTTTACCTTACGGGTACATATGCGGCATTAAAAAAAGTTCTGGCAGTAGTAAAGCTGTGAGGACTGAGCGTTGGTCATGCTTGGGTAGCTCAGTTGGTAGAGCACTTGCCCGCGAAAGGCAGATGTCCCGAGTTCGAGTCACGGTCCGGCACACAGTTTTAATCTGCCAGGAAGTTTCAATGTATATATGGTTCAGGTTCAAAGAAATGCGGGATGCTTTTAACTAATATGTTGTACCCTACATTCGAAGCCAATAGATTGTTAATGGGACAATAAACGGTTGTTGGTTAAAATTCATTTTATAAAAATACTTGCCGGCCGCGGTGGTCTCGCGGTTCTAGGCGCGCAGTCCGGAGCCGTGCGACTGCTACGGTCGCAGGTTCGAATCCTGCCTCGGGCATGGATGTGTGTGATGTCCTTAGGTTAGTTAGGTTTAAGTAGTTCTAAGTTCTAGGGGACTAATGACCACAGCAGTTGAGTCCCATAGTGCTCAGAGCCATTTGAACCATAAAAATACTTTTATGTTTCAAAGACAGAAGAAATAGGGGCGTTAATAAGCTAAGTAAATCAAAGAGCAATAATAACAGGTAGGTAAATAAACTTTTCAAACCACACAGATGAGCAAAGAATTAAAGTATTATGCTTCGTTATATGACAACATTTTCGAGGAAGAGTGCTTCGAAGATGAGCATTCGACGCCATTTTTCCGCCTAAGGTGAAAACGAACCGTTGTCGCAGGTGGTAGTATATAGAAAATAACGCTTTAGTACACTGTGCAGCGTTCCGTAACATCATCTAGAAAAAATGTTGCCTAAGTTACTCCCGTGCTTACCAGGAACAGTGTGTAATTTGGTCCAAGGGGTATAAGAAAGGTCAATCGTTTGATTGACACACTGACATACTTGCTGCAAATCCGGTAACATGATATATTTAGTTTACACATCTTGAGAACATTTTAAAATCATACGTAAGTATAAAAGATTTCGTCTCATATAGAAGTCCTGGAGTGGACAACATATCATAGCATGTTTATAGAAGGCGAGGATCAACCTGCTTGCACGTTAGAGGTAATACTGCCAACTATACATCCATTCGAAAACAAACTAATGAAACGGCTCGACAACACAAAATCACTAGGTACAGCTAAAGCAGCATCAGCTAGAAGATAAGGACGGAAATTGGCTCCCGGAGAGAACATTTCAACTAGACTCTTAAACAGCGGATTTTCAGGTTCACTTAGAATGCGATTTGGCTTCAGGAAAACGTGTTTATCGATTGCATTTGATGCAAACAAACCGAAACCTTATAATGACACCACCCTTCCACTTCCAACCAGAAAGTAATTATTTTTACGTTAACCGAAAGGTACTTGTATACCTGCAGAAATTTGCACGGGCTTTAGCTTTTAGCGTGAAAGCACCTATAAGAGCGGATACCCGCGGATATATCGGGGGTATGGACATCTACACAGACCTGAAGTGATAGTGGCAGTTTGCATGAGAAATTCTCAACTTTCTGCCAAGTAAAAAAATTACACAATTCATAACAGTCGACAAGGTAAACTCCGTGAGACATTCACATTATCCTCTTGACGTACGAGAAACAAGAGCTCTAGAAATTTGAACTATGTAGACTCAAGTATTCTTAAAAGTACTCAGGAAATAAGTGCTTGGGTTAGATGTTAGAATCCCGTATTCAGTTCTAAAGTTTGCTGATTCTTCTTGCGATTGGCCCTATAAACATTCCTATGTCGATTCTGGAAATGCAGTTCTGGTTGCCGGATTTCAGCTTCCAGTATCAATTACAGACTCCGTGTTCCCATTCACCCTGAGTTGTGAGAGGCTTGTCAGATTGCTACTTGTTTGGTAATTTGTTACTTAATGTGAATGAAGTGACTTTCAGCGGAATGAAGGAAAAGATATGGCAATGTACTAGCAGGAAGTTATTAATTTCCTTAAAATAAATGATAGAAAACACATTAATTTCTTTGAGAGACAGAAAGAGGTACACGAACGCAAATACATTTTCTGAATGAGAAATTTCATACTGCGTTGCAAAAGCACTGTTGCTTACGTAACAGGTTAATTTATGCACTCTCACGTTTAGAGGCAAAGGATGTCCTACACAGTGATATTGGTTTGTATAAGACGGTCAATCATCTTTTCTTAGAGAGTCTTGTACATCATTTCGGGCATAGTCTCTCCATTATCCTCCTGAAGAATTCACTGGTAGTTTTAATAATAGTTACCTGGCCGAGTACAACTTTTCAGTTGGACGTCACATTGTTGTCATGTGTGTCCATACCCCAGTTATTCATCTGGGAAGAGGGGATCTGTAGTTAAAGGTAGAATCACTTTATTGACATTACGTGCTGAGTATCAAAAGTGACCCTATCATGTATTTATTCTAATCTTCTGTTAGTCCATCTCCTCCTTCCCCATCTCACTGTATCTCCACCACCGACTCTTTCTGTCGACTTCCTCCACCGCCCCAGTCTCTGTCCACCATCTCCTGCCCCTCTCTTATTCATCTCCTACTCCTCTTTCCGCCAATTTACTCCTCCTCCCCCTCTGTCCATCTTCTCCTTTCACCTCCAGTTCTCTCTGTCCATCTCCTCGTCCCCTCTCTCAGCACATCTTCTGCTGCACCTCTCCCTGTTCACTGCCTCCTACTTCCAGTTTTAATTAATTTGTCTATCAACGTAACTGAAGTCGTTCCATTGATTTAGGATGGGGATTTTACCTGTGGCTCGCGTACACACAAGCCATATATGTTTCATAAATATTAAGAGATTTTTTTAAGTCTTCAGTTTTCTGCTGGTTCGATGTGATAGACCACGAATTGCTCTCCTGTGTCAACCTTTCCATCTCAGAGGCGAACGTGCCACCTACGTCCTCATTGCTTTGCTGGATGTTTTCCAATCTCTGTATTCCTCCTGAGTTTTTACCCTCTGCCGCTCCATCTAATACAATTCGTTGAAGTCTTAACAAATGTCCTATGAACTTGCTCCTTCTTCTTCTCAGTGTCGGCATACTTATTTTCCTCGGCGTTTCTGGGAAGAGCCTGCTCATTCCTGACCTTAACAGTCCTCCTAATTTTTAACATTCTTCTGTAGCACCACGTCGCAGATTCTTCTATTCCCTTCTCTTCCTGTTTTGCTACAGTCCGTGTCTCACTGCCACAGTGTCGTGCTCCAAATGTACATTATCAAAAATTTCTTCCTCAGATTACGGCCTATGCATTACACTAGTAGAGCTCTGTTGGCCATGAATGCCATTTTTGCCAGTGCTAGTCTACTGTTGATGCTATCCTTGCTCTGTCCGCCATGGTCTGTTCTGCTGCCTGGGTAGCAGAATATCCTAACATCAACTATCTGTTGGTCAACATTTATGACAAGTTTTTCGCTGTTCTCATTCCAGATACTTCTCACTGCTTTCCTCTTTCTTAGACTTTGTCTCAATAAATACTTTGCAATTTCTAGTTTTTTTCTTACATTCAACAGCTCCTGTTATTCTTCCTCACTTTCACAGAGGATAGCAATGTTATCAACGAATCTTAACACTGATACTCTTTCTTCTTGAATTTTGATCACATTCGTGACGCTTCTTTTACTTCAGACATTGCTTCCATTGCTTCCTCTACATACAGATTGAAAAGCCCTGTCTTACACCTATTTTAAATCGTGAGATTCTTTCTGGGTCGTCCAATCATATTATTCCTTCTTAATTCTTGTACAGATTGTGTATCATATTCCTATAACTTACCCTATATTTCTCAGGATTTCGAACTTCTTGCAGTATTCTAATTGTCGAACGCCTTTTCCACATCAACAAATCCTATGAAGATGACTCCAGTTTTCTTCAGTCTTGCCTCCACTATTAACCACAACTTCAGAGCTATCTCTTTGGCGCCTTTACCCTTCCCAAAGACAAATTGACCGTCTTGTAATAGATACTCAGTATTCTTTCCCATTCTTATATATATTATTTTTATTAGCAAGTTGGACGCACAATCGGATAACCTGGTCGCGCGCTTGTAGGCTGTCTTGAGAATTGTGTGGATTATGTTTTTCCGAAAGTATGATGATATATCGTCAGACTCATACATAATACGCATCAATGTGAATAATCGTTTTCTTGCCACATACCCAATGATTTTAGAATTTGTGAGGGAATGTTATCTGTCCCTTCTGCCTTATTTGATTTTAAGTCATCCAATGCTCTTTTAAATTCTGCTTCCAGTACTGGATATACTCTTTTCTACCTCCCGCTTCGGCTTCTGTCACGTCATCAGACAAGTCCTCTCCCTCACAGAAACCTTTGTTCTTCTCCTTCTACGTGTTTGCTCTCTCCTCTGCATTTACCAGCGGTGTTTACACTCCACTCTTAATATTACCGTCCTTGCTTTTAACATGACCGAAGGCTGGTCTGACTTCTCTATATGTTGAATCAGTCCTTCTGAAAAATATTTCTTTCTAGTTTTCTTCACGTTTTTCGCTTAGCCATTTCGCCGTACTATCCCTGCATTTCCAAATTATTTCATTCCTAAGCGACTTATGTTTCTGTAGTCCTAAACTTGGCACAACATTTTGTACTACCTTCTTTCATTGATTAACAGAAGCATTTCTTCTGTTCCTCATGATTTCTTCGCTGTTACGCTATTTGTACCCATGCTTTTCTTTGCAGTTCTGTGATTTCCATTTTTCTAGATGTCCGTTACGCTTCAAAGTTAACTGTGTCCGTATCGTCAGAGAACTTTAAACATATCTCTTAATCGTTTTGTACATTCTTATCCCACTTCTTCGCGCGTTGATTCTTCCTGACTACTCTCTAAACTTCAGGCCCATCTTCGTCAGGACTAACTTGTGATCTGAGTCTATATGTGTTGCTGCGTACACCTTGTAATCCAGTATCTGGTTTCGGAATCTCTGCAGGGCCATGATGTGATCTCACTAGAATCTTCTTGTTTCTCCCGGCATTTTCCAAGTGTATTTGCTTCTCTTGTGATTCTTGAATATAGTATTCGCTATTACTATCTTAAACTTATTGTATAAATCAGTTAGTCTTTATCCTCTCTCATTCCTTGTACGAAGTCCACAATATCATATTCTCCCTTAACACTCTCTTCCACTCCTTTCTCTACAACCGCATTCCAATCACCAATGACTATTAAATTTTTTTCTCCCATTACGTATTGAATTACCCCTTTAGTGTCCTAATACACTTATTCTAACCCTTCATGTTCTACTTGCGACGTTGGTGAGTATATCTAAACTATCGTTGTAAGTTTTGGTTTGCTGTCGACTCCGATGAGAACAACTTTATCAGTGAACTGTCTGTCATATCTTCCTATTCATAACGAATCCTACACTAGTTGTAATATTTTTTGCTGCTGTTGATATTATTCTATAGTCACCTGATAAGAAATCCTTCTCTTCTTTTCACTTCACTTCACTGATCCCACTGCATCTAGACTGACCCTTAGCGCTTCCCTTATCAGATTTTGTAGCTTCTGACATTCCACACCACAAGTTTTAGTACGTTATCCTTCTGTTGATTATTCCATCTTTTCGCGAGCTCATCTTTTCCTTGGCAGTCTACACCCGGAGATCCGAGTGGAGGACTGTTCCGGAATCTTTTGCCAATGGAGATATCATCATGTGCCTTTTTCAGTTACAGGCTCCATATCCTGTGGATATTCATTATGTGTCTTTAATTCAGAAGTTTCCATTAGATTCTGCATCCTCATGCCGTTTATCAATGCTGATTCTTCTGCCTTCCCACCCCGAGGGCAAAGGAATGCTCAGAACATGTATCCGGTCCTCTGCCCTCTTTGACAGGGAAGTTGGCTAAATGAGGATGACTTCTTATGACGGAAGCCTCCGGCCGCTATTGCTTGATGATTTTAAGACCACTACTTTGGAAATAACTAACGATATATTCCATTGCCAGCCGTTTGCCCATCCGATCACGAAGTTAAGCATTGTCGTGCTTGGCTAGCACTTGGATGGGTAACAATCCGGGTCTCATGGACGAATTTGGCAGTTCCGGTGCACTCAGCTTTTGTGAAGCCAACTGCAGAACTACTTCACTGAGAAGTAGCAGCTCCGGTCACGAAAACTGACAACGGCCAGGAGGAAGGTGTGCTAACCACATTCCCATCCATATCTGCATCCTTAGACGCCTATCGGGTGAGAATTACACGGCGTTAGTGGATACGTGAACTTGAGAGGGTAAGCTGCAGTTCTTGGAACAGACAATCAGACCTCATTACCCGGGCGCACACGTGTGGATTTCTGTAGGTTTGCTGGGACAGAGTTTATAGTTTTTTTTACACATATTTCGTTTCTGCCCACGATGCGTAAACATTAGGACAACATTCCTGCAGCCTTTTATCCCAAGGAGGTGGCGTAGAATAGTGCTGAGGGAGTGGCTGTTCCACGGAAGACGCTAATAACACTCAATTGTCTTTCTCACGCTCTCTCCCTGATTGGTAACGAATGTAGCTCGCAACAGAAGGCATGCAGATATCCCTAACCTGCTCCTGTTACTTTAAATTTCATGCAGTATATTTGCAGACATTTTCTCCGTATCAGACGGGTACTCTGCAGCAAAAATTACCCGACTTTTCCTTTGAAAATCTCGTAAGGTTCAATACGTAGTATTAGTCAAATATTGAGTTTTTGTTAACATCTCAGCACACATATACCTGTAAATGTGCACCCACCATCCTCCATATCGTGATCCTGCAGATCTTGTGGGATAATCGTCATACAGTATTCGTATGTTTATCAATACTACATTGTTTATTTTTTTATTTTACTTTCTGAGAAATTGGTGATGGGTGGGAAAGCACAGCTCTTGTGCTTGCAGTGAAGTACTGTGATCTTCTTTGGCAGTCTGCGTGAGAGCTTGAATGCGCTTTTCCTGCAACTGTTCTCGAGGTCGCACTTCTCTTGAACGTAAGTTGTTACACATATCTCCAGGACAAAGTATTTGACGGTCTCAGGAAGGTTACTAATAGTATCTCTCTATTAGAAAAAAGTGCCTATATTGAAGTGTCGCAGCTGGGTAGTGGTACTGCCGCCAAGGAAAAAAAAATCTTAGTAGCGCCACTACACTCAGCAAATACAATTAATTTTAATTATCTACAATCTCTGCTACTTCCCGATTTCCTCAGTCGGGTGTAAGTTCCCTCTCCAGAGTCAGAGCAACGTCTTCTATTTCTTTAACATCGTTTCTAATGCTCGAACGTCAGGAAGCCCTTTGCTGATCGGTTCTGTATTGTATTTCTGACGTAATAATAATAGCGTATGATAACCCAAAAGTCCTATTAAGGAAGCCAGAGCAAATGAGTGTCTTGCGCTGAACTGTCTACGTGGGGCAGTTTTAGCTGGTCGCACACGAGCGGATTGTAATGTCTGGCAACGGATATTTCCGATGAATTCTGGACTAACAGCAGTACCCGTCTGTGCGTTAGTGGAGATGTGAACTTGAGAATCCTTGCAGTTCTCGGAATAGTCATTCAGGCCTCATTATCCGAGCGCACACGTGTGGATTTCTGTAGCAACTGGCCAGACAACATTCAGAAAAACCGTGAGTTTTCCTGCGGTTTTCACGTGGTTCTTGTATAGCCAAGAAGTGTACCGACGACCACATCAAATAACTTATAAAAATGTTTTTGTAATAAGGCTCAGGATCATTGCAGAATACAAAAAAAATAGTTGTTGAAATATTTCTAGACGATATTCCAATCTGATACAAACTTAGCCACAAAATATAAATCAAGTTTCAGAAAAGAGCTCATAAAAGTGAGACGTTAGAAAGTACTGGAGAAAGGATAGGTTTAACAGTACTAACTGAACTGTATTGATGCAACAGCAGAAGGATTGCCTTAATGTCGCTATCCTACACGACAGGGTGAAAGCGTGAATATTATGTACTTCCTCTTGCTGTGGTGTAGTGTGGGCTTGATGGAACTTATGGAGACGCCATTAGATCATGGGCGGTTCTTCGGAAAACCTGACAAAATGTGGTTCTTTACTATGTTATGGCGGTCACCAGCGAACCAAAGCCCAGTCGAGATTTTCAGGACACCAATGAACAGCAAATGTCTGAAATTCTCACCATATACTCGTAAGGTCCCGATGTCAAGCAATGTTGAAACTTTTATTGATATCTTTTTATCCCTTTCTGAGAAACAGAGGTTCAGAGTTACCCCACATGTACACGCAAGTAAAATCGGGTGTCAGGCGAAAACGTAGTTCATAATGTGACGTTGCGCGGAAAAATGTCCTGTAAAGTGTTCCTGTTATCATCTGGAATCTCCACGTAGAAGTACTGAAGAAAATGGATTATTTTTTTCATATAAAAATCTGCTTCAAGTGTAAAATTAGTTTTGAGTTACTTCGGTTTCACATAAATAAACTGTCTACATTTTACTGACCAGTAAATTTCTTTTCATATGTGTTACATTCCCTGCTGCAGTGGGGGAAAGAAGGGAACCAGTAGAAAACTGCTCCTACCGGAGAACCAAAAGTGCGAATATGTTTCTGTTTACTTAAAAAGATCATCTGAAAAGTGTGTTACCAGATGCCTCATTCTACGTTCCTCAGTACCATTGAAGTTTTGGCAAAAAACTATGGCATGACAACATACTCACACTATTTTTTTTTTACACTGAGAGAGAAGAAGAGAGTGACAGTTGCAAAACGACGGAAAAGCAATAAATACTGGAAGGTAGTAGGCAGTCGTTGTGTTATAGAAGGACCTAAGGAGACAGTGTCACGGGGAAGGAATAAAGATAAAGAGAAATTGGAAGTGATTGGGAGCCTTTGATAATGAGAGACAGAGTGTATGACAAAGACGACGATGAAAAGGTAGTTATAGTGAGAAAACATGGCAGTAATAGGAAGGAAGGAATGAGATATTAATATTAATAGAGAGGAAGAGGGAGACAGCGGCAGTGAAAGGAGACTGTAGTAGCAGGGCAGAGAGGAATGGACTGTGGCTGTGACGCAGGAGGCAACGAGAGAGCGAGATAAGGGGTTTAGTTAAATGACTGAGAGAGAAAAGACAGCTGGGAGTGGACAGAGATGAGTGATTTACAGTGAGGGGGGGATAAAACAAGCGCGAATATGTTCGCATGCCAAAATTTTTCGGAAACCTTTTAAAGCCGCTGAGGAGGGTAGAATGAGGCACCTGTCAGAGACTTTTAAACAAACAAGGCATTTTTTCTGCTCCAATAGGAGCATTTTACCGTTGGTAAAAAATTGCTTGTACTGTGTTCACTATTCTATTACAAATTGCCGTGTTACATCCATTACCTTACATTAAGAGTTATTTTCCTTTGCAAAGTATCAAGAGCACCCTCGTCATGCTATTTCAGACTTCCACAATTCTCAAATAATTACTGACAACTTAAAAAACAAATCCGTTCGCTTTTGGCCAGTCATTCCCGCTTTCCTCACACTGTCTGTTCTGCCGTTATACCGAGCCTCGACAGAAGCGGGCTCGGCGGGGTACAGCAAGCCGCTGGCCCCGACTGCGAATCGCGGCTGGTGCTCTCTTTCCATGTACAACAGATGAGATCGACTACACGCGATGCGGGCAACTCAACGGAGCGATCGGCCACATGCGTGCTTGGGAGAGTATATGTGCGTGCGGTTCCCGTTACGGACGCCTGGAAAGTCGATATTGTTTTAAATTTATTCGCTTTAGGTACTTGCCAATACAGTCATTTTAAAACTATAACAATACGAACGCAAGGATAGCACAAAACCTAGTCTCCGATCGGAGGGAATCTGCGATGTGGCGGGAAATCGAACCTCGACCTCTTCGGCGAGCAATATGCCGCGCTGACCGAGCAGCTACTGAAGTGGACAATGGCCGATATTTCATGGGACTAGGAAATTTTTTTTTGACTTACACGTAAACATTACAGAGAAAATCAGTTCCCTTCCACTGGTTTTGGAGTATGAACATTTGGTAGTTGTATTCCTGCATAAGGTTGCAGTTGAAGCTGTTGCCGTTCCCTGTGCGCTGTTATGATTATATGTGTTATACTAACACAATAACCTTGTCCGCAGCGAACGTCACTAACAGGCGCTTGTGCGGTGAAGCTCGACTCGAAAATATGTCAGATCGAACCATGGATGGGGAAAATTTTTCAGTGTCAATATTCGCTCGGCAAGAGCAGAGGTTGTTTTTCTCTGTCTGTCTTTTTGCCAGTGTCATCTATTAAATTCCAGCTTTCTTCGCAGTGAGGGTATGTAACACTTTTGATGGTTATTCATCCACCAAATGGGGATGTGAAGGTCGGTGGCCCCATTGGTGCTATTAGAAAGGATTAGTCTAACTGCCGGCACCAGATTACACCCTCCCCCTTCTCTCCATCCACAACAACAACAACCCAACATTATATTGCACAAGTACTCGTAACAGTAATCTACACGACACAGGAACACCTGAAACTTCATAAAAGGTCGAAGGAAGGCATGGCAAGGCCACCACCACTAGGACATTATCTAGGACGGGGACAAAGAAGTTCTGCATCTGCTCCCCTACACCAGTTGCCCGAGTATGGAACTATTCTAACACCCCACGACGCTTTACACCCTCATCTACGAACAGAATCGCTGTGAACGGTGGTATATTGGCCTCAATCCAAGATTTTATACATGGTATTTCTAACATGTTGCAGCCCTGTAAGCAACTGTGATAAATTAATATGTCAAAAATACGCCTCAGTTGTGAAATGTTACTGGTCTTTACCCAGGATCCATCTAGAGTAATCTAGCAAAAGCATAAAGTAAAGTAATACATGCCAGAATAAGGTACGGCCAAACATAAAAAGCTAAAGTACCGTGGTACCATGTCAATCTACGTTACTTAGCTGAGGAACAGCCCCGGCCACAATTCATGGAAAGCGGGCTTATTGTGGCATGTATCAGTTTATTTTATGCTTCTGAAGAAGACTAGATTACTGTAGCTGATACCTTGGTAGAGACCAGTAACATTTCACAACTGAAGCGGATTTTTGACATATTATATTTACTTACCGATGGTATTTTCACAACTTGTGGCAATCAGGAAATTTGTGCTACCACTTGGTGGCGAACGATGGAGGCGAAAATTTCATCCTCGGGATGGAAATAAGCTACATCCTGGTCGAGTACCGCTGTTCGAGTATGCATAGGCGAGAGCAACCGCTGAGGTGAATTTGGGAAGAGAATAACATTGAGAGGCAAGCCACAAATGATCTTCTTCAAGGGGCACACAGTGACTTACTCAATAAAAATTAACGACTGCGTTTGACACAATGAGTTCTCAAAGATCACAAGATCAATGAAAAAGTGATTCAAATTTATGTCGGCATCAATATAGTATCAAAAGCAGTGATTTATTGCAATGAAAAGGTTGAGAAGTTCTAGATTAGTTGTGTAACACACACATTATTTTCTAACAATGAAAAACACATTGAGGTATATGTGTAAATAATTTTTCGTTGCCCCGAAGAATTTTCTGTAGTATCGACATTCAAAGTATCCGTCCGTTAAACTACAAGCTGATGCCAAGGAGTGTTAGAGTTTAGTGTTTCAAGCTTTCAAACGCGTGATGTGAAAGTATTGCACCGAAATAAAGCAGATGAAACTTATTTAACATTTTAAATTCTGTCATTGATGGTTTTTGTTAGTAACATTAGCTGCCAACTCTGTGGAAAATTTTTAGTCACTGTAACTTTACTGAATTCTCCTAACAAACGACAAAGAGACATATAGAGTGCGTATTCATATATTTGAGTAGGTATCATTGTTAAACTGGAAGGAAATACGGCAGGGAAATCAACATCTAAAAATCAAAAGTGATGCTGGTAGCAAAAAGGGAGAAACCTTCGAGAAAAATCATCGACGATCGAGAACTGGAAGATGTGAAACACTTAAAGTACCTGGGAAATTTGGTGACAAAGGATGTCCTCTGCACCAGCAAAAGTAAAGAAAGAATAGCTATGGCCAAAACTGCATTCAGTCAAAAGATGAATCTGCTGACCAGCAAGTTAAACTTGGAATTGAGGAAGAAACTGGTGAAGTGCTACATCTGAAGCACTGCACTGTACGGAGCAATGACGTGGACCACGAGATAAAAGGAAAAAATAAAATACCTTGAAAGTTTTGAAATGTGGTGCTTGAGAAGAATGGAGAAGATCAACTGAACTGATTCAGTAATGAATAATGATGTACTGAGAAGAATAGGGGAGAAGAGAGATATTCTGAATATAATTTGAGAGGCACCCACATGCCTTGCTCATACTGTGGCATCAAGCAGTCAGGCCCGCAAGATGAGTGGTCTGCCAAGCGAGTGGATTTTTTTTTTAATTTCTCGAGTAACATCAATGACAGATTATGAGCTCTAGTACCCACAATTAAGCTACAAATTATTCTCCTGTTTGAATATTACGCAACGGAAACGGATAACGCACATCTAACTAATTAGAATTCACACAACTCTGATTGTTCACTACGCTCTGGCAATACCACATTTTCTTTCATACCTAACGGCTTTGATCAAAACGTGGCCATCGCACTGAATATGAATGCCACACACATTATAAATTCTGGATATCATGGCTACACACTATTCGAAGAACAAGGCCACCAATCGTTTTTCTTTCACTATCTTTTTTATTGCGATAAATTCTATCATGATTCAAAGATAACCTAAACACACCATTCCATTTTATACAACAATTAGACATGAGAAACTCCGCCCAGTGGGCATGGCTTTACATGGGTGATTCTCTATCTGATGGTCTTGTAATTATCTAACCCTACAGTGCACCTTTTGGATAGGATGGTGGATCTTTTGATATAGGCCCTATCTCACACTTCGACTCTCACACCCATCATCACGAAAATGTACTCCAGACCCGAGCGGTACAAAAATGAACATGCATAACCCACTGCCTCTGAATCTATCTTGCTTCTCTCCCATACAAACCACACATACTTAAATTACACGAAATACATCACACTGGCACAATAGGATACATCACAAAGAGTACATCAACGTTAGAATCACTTCACTTTCAGCTTGCCCACTTCAATTAGTATTCATCCCAGTTTCAGACGACACTGCCCCACTTCGTAACTTTTCTTTCCTACTACGAACTCTGGAGGATACATGCACGTCTTCCTGTGCAATGCAAGCCAAGTGGCGCTGCTGGGTAGACGGCTGACTCACCTTGCTTCTCTCTCAGAGTATTAGAGTTTGAATCTAGCGTCACACGGAAACATAACACGCAAAGTAATATTAAGATCGTATTCGTCACACACTCGAGTCCTCAACTGATACCTTGGACGAGTACTTTTCTTTATCCTTTGTCTCATAAACAGATTGAGACTCACACAGTACTCACCACGTGGAAGTGCTCGTCTCTAACCCAGTAATTCAGGTTAGCCTTAGCACTCGGAAGTATTTCATCTTAGTACTAGCACTCGCAAGTATTTCAACTTATTACTCCACGTGGTTTCATTGTGACTGTTGGTCACTTCCCCTTAATATTACCTGCCTGTCATTTAATTCTCCCCCCAAAAGTTCCTGAAATAGAGAAATAATTATTCCAAACTACTCTTAAGTATTTCACATGCATACCATTCTCTCCACCCTTTAGTCTTTACGGAGCGTACCTAAGACAGGTCTTACCAACACAAGATCCAGCGTCAGAGTGCTGAAACATGCCCGTTCTTCAGATCATCTCGCACCTCCGCCGAGGTGGGGGAGCATCATGCTACTGTATTGGTCAGCTACATTTCAGGCGCTTAAAGATGATCATATATTGCACATTCACAATCTGTGGTTAACAGACGACCATAGATTTATTCATTTCACAGATCTCACCAAATTGGATGAAGGGGTTTATTTTGTGGTAGTGCACATGTGATCAATTAAATAAATAAATTGTTCTTCTTTCCTACATCGGCTTCAGTGTATTAACTGAAATGGAGTTATTATTACAAAAAAATATGTTGTTCTGACAAAAATAACGAAGAATGTTGTACCTATTTTCAACGTCGGGAGGTACTGTACTCTTTCAAGTTCTTCAGAGGAAGGCCGACTGGATCGGACACAGAAACAGAGGACTCATAGACGAAGTCATTGAAGGGAAAATTAAAGGAACGATAAGACGAGGAAGAAGAAGAATTCAACTTTTCGATGACATGAAAGATGCAAAGTGATACAGCTGACTGAAGGAAGAAGCTGAAGGCAGGGAACATTGGCATCAGAAATTCTCCGTAAGTAGATGCAGACCTGCCACTAGGCAGAATATTACCTAATAATAATAATCAATGTTAAAAGTCGAGCACTGATTATCAAGTGAAATATGTAGTAATTATTAGATTCAGGGCATGCTGCAGTTATTCCTTCAGTCAGTAAGGTGTGTGGCAGTGGAACACGTCTAGTAACGCCTGTATATGTAGATTTCGTCCTTTCAAGCCATCAATTATCAATTATTCAAGGCCGTCTACTAATCTGCCGATAAATAAAGGAAAGATCAACTGTTTATACTGACGAATCAACTGTTTATACTGACGAAATGCCAGTAACATGTTTGTTATTACAAAGCGTAAATGGGAGTTAGAGGGGGGGGGGGGGGGGGGGAAGGAAGGAAAGGAAAGGGGCCATAAGGAATCAGCTACAACGATTGATAAAGTGTGCCGGGCAGGGATTCCAACCAGAGATATTCTGCTTAATAGACAGTTGCGTTAATCACTGCGCCAACCGGACACAGTGTTTATCACAATTGTGCTGACTGTCTGGGTACCCCTTCCGGCCGACCCACAAACCCGCAATCCCCGCGTATGTCCTCCGTGCTCACTACTTTGAGATTATGGTAGGAGGTCGGACTTAATTGTGCATCAGCACGGAGGATGGTGGATTCATTCCCCATCGAGGCGAATTAATTGTATGAAAGCCTGGTGTCTGTTCTTTCAAAAAAAGTCCGAAAAAATAGACACACCGCTGTCATATAATACGATGTATATATAGAGTACTAGTTATCTGCTGTGCTTGTAAATTTACATGCAGCTTGTGCACATTTCTGAGCTCGGTAACGATAACGCGTTCCAGGTTCGTTTGGTTCAATTATATGTCACTCAGTTTTACTTTTAGGTCGTACTCACGGCAGACTGATGAAAATGATGACCGTTATCGCCAGCTTCGAGGTTCCTGTGCACGATTCCCTCTCTCTCCGGCATACAGCTCAACGAAAGACATAGAAATCCAGTCCCCGCTCTCCGTCACATCGATGAAATCCAGTAATGAAATGCACAAACCGCATTTTTCCATCTCCTGGCCAAATTGTAAGGGGGTGCTTGGGGAAGGCCCGTTTGAATATTTCATAAATATGCGCAAATGTTATCAAAGCGCGGCTCCGTTGTCACGCATTAATATGCGAGGGGCGGCGCGCCTGTCGGTCGCAACTCCCTGTTAATTCGGCCCTCTTTTAATTTTTTAGCCCGACTGCTCGCATCGCGCTTTGCACAAAATTGCTCATTTTTCCGCCATCACGGTCGCCGCCGCGGTGACCCGCGGTGCAGTCTGCACAGCGAGGCGGCGAACGCCCGGGCGACTTCTTTTGATGTAGGCGTAATGGCGTATTAATTCAAATTTGTGCCATAAAATTTCATGGGGCTTATTCGTGGTGGAGTTTCGTTCTTCTTAATGTGTTTATTGTCCCGTTTATTTCGCTTACTTTGGAGTGCATAATTTAAAAATATGGCGTCGACTAAACGGCGGCTTACGCAAAAGTTCTGCCAGATTTCAGTACGAAATTCCTACCGGAGGTGACTAGATTCATTTATATCGCCCCAGTGTTTATTTTGGAAGATACTGAAAACGTAAGGAAAATATTTCACTGGGTTAGTTTAATGAGTTGAGAGCATATCTAGACAGATTGAATGTCACTAAATGATTGCTTCCGAAGACATGCAGGCCACCTACCTCGTTGTAGTTATAATGAATTGATATGTTAGAAAAACATGTTCCAATTGTGACGCAAACGCAGAATTATCGCTCTTCTGTTTTTTATGTGGTACGGGAAGAAGGGGATCTAGTCTGAAAGAAGGTGTAATGAAAAATTAGCACAATCTGATGCATGTCCATGCTGTAGAATCAATGAAAATGTGTCTATTGTTCATTTTTATAGGCCGCTATTCAATGTGAAATCATGAGTATGGCCAATGAAGAGGCAGAAGTTGCTCAAACTATCTGAAACATGATAGAAAAGGATCAGCGCTGTAAGACACTGTATTAATAACTGTAATGTGTAGTCGATATCGGCAGCAGAATTGTTAATCCAACGCAGAAGAGGAGGAAAGGAAGAATAGCGCTTAACCTCCCATCCACAGCAAAATCTGATTGGTGTATGACGGGGAAGGATTCTATCTTGTCATTTTCAAAGAAATCACTTCCACGTTAGCCTTAAACAATCTGAAAATTGCATATAAGGCCGATATCTAGCGTTCCAGGCCGGTCCGAATGCAGTTGCCTATCTTAGCCACTCTCCTACATCGCTCGCTGTTGTGAACTGTTGGCACAGCTCATACAGATCACCACAAGGTAAAATACATGCATTCCTGATGACTAGAATCATAAGCATATAAAATTTAAGGACGATGTGATGGATTACCACTACGCATACATTCATGCCACTTAGTACAAGCTATTCTGGAAGGATAAAAGCTATTTACATATCGCTGACTGGACAATAACATAGAAAAACAGAAATTGTAATTATATTAGTCTGAAAGCAGCTCTAGTTGACCGAAAACTTACAAAAACGTGTTCTATATAGTTTGTAGCATATAATACAATTCTTAAACGCACCAAAACAGTACTACGTCACTAAGTACGTAATGGCAGAAGAAATACCTAAAAATGGATGTAGATTTATGAGAGACATTTAAATCAATATATGTAGGGTGATCCATTTTTATTTTACTGCTGTTCTATCACAAACGATGTAAGATACTCTACCACTTTATTATGCTCTATTCTATGCCATTATGTAATTATTACGTATTTGTTCTTTGTCGCATCTCTAACAACGAATAAAGTAAAGATGGCACAGAAAATACACATTTCTGACAGTGCGAGGTTTGCAGCTAGGACGGATGTATGGCAGTCGCCTGTAGTGATGGAACGATTGTGAAGGCGAGAGAGGAGAGGACATGAGATTGTTGACATGAATACAATAAGAAGTCTGCATGTGAATCTGTTGCGCGCAGATTCGGTTACTCACCTCCCTATTTTGTGTTGATTTTGAAAGAATGGACTGACAGTCCTTTCTGAGGCCATGTTAATGGATTTCGAGGAAATGCTGAGTGGCATCACTTGACCACACTTGACCACACTGGAATTTTTTTCTCTCTGGATAATTGAAAGATAACACGTACACCAGGACACATTAGATACAGCCATTACGGAAGAGCGTGCAAGAGTACCAAACGATACTTGCAACGGTCTGTTCAGAACGTTGCACTCCGACTGCAACGGCGTTCACTAAAGCAGTTGCGTACTTGGAATTACGAAACGGCAAGGACCATAGCACATACTAAAATTGAAAGCAAGTATGTAACATTCTTGATGAGTGAATAATACTTAGTTAAAATAGGGATATAATTGAAGAATGCCCTATATACTTCCTGAGGCATTAGTACAGCCCAGCGGTACGTTTATCTCCACCAGACCACCTTGGCCATTCGAGTTTTGCAAATAATGTGTAGACGTTTAACGTAGTCATAATCTGTAACGTCCTCAAAATGATGACCTACTGCAAATTCCCGAAACTTCATGTCTGGCCGACGTCTAAACACGCGAGTACGCACAAACAGATACACATCCACCTATGAGCCAAAATTACGGCCGCTGCTCACCGATTGGCTGGATGCCTTCACATGGTGTTGCAGTCACGTGGAGCACTAAGGGTGGAATGTAAGTTGCAAAGACAGACGAATGGGCAGTTATTATAGTGAAGATACGGCCCGCAAATACTGAAATCCGCAGATTCTATCGATTTTGACATAGGTCGCATTTTTGTGGTCCTGAAGGCGGTAACGAGAATCTCTGAAACACAGAAGCACCTATGAAAAGTGGTCTAAAGATGAAACAACGCGTAGACCGTGTGGTACTCAATGTCCACCTCTCACCACAAAATGCTGAGGCCAGAACATCCCCCACTGTATAATGCAGGATAAGCAGCGATCTGTGGTAGGTCTGACGACAGAGTACGATGATGGTGCAGGGACAAGTGTTTCGGAGCACACCGTTCACAGGCTCTTGTTGAAAACAAAGCTTCACATCACACGACCCCTACATGTTTCTGTGTTAACTCAACGATATTATGAGTTACGACCGCAGAGGGCACAACATCACTGAGTTTTCATGACGGATCCGTAGGAAGGTGTCTCCCGTCGAATGAATCGCATTTCTTGTTACACAAGACCGAAGGTTGAATCCTTAGAAGCCGTCATCCACACGAATGCCAGCACGGAACATGCAGCGCGCCCGAATGGAGGCCATTGATGGCAGAATTATGCTATAAGGTACATTTAGTTGCACTTCCATAGAAACTGTGCTAGGAGTGGTAGGTATCATGACAGCAGTTAACTACGTGAACATCATTGCGGACCACCTGCATTGTTTCATACGTGTCGTCTCCCCACTACGGCGATGGCAACTTCCAGTTGGATAACATGGTCGGAATCGTGATACTGTGGTTTGTACCCACTGGAATACATATCGGGAGCAAGCGCCTGTAATCCACCATCGCTTAATTTTCCGGAATTTCTTGACCTCTTCGTAGACATCTGGTGCCACATACTTCTGGAATCCTGTCAGGGACTTGTAGAATCCATGACAAGCAGAATCTCTGTTGTACTGTGTTTCAAAAGTGAATCAACATGCTGTCAAACAGGTAGTCGTAATGTTTTGGCTCTTCAGTGTATCTGAGACAAAACAGCAACGAAGTAGCTATATACACTCCTGGAAATTGAAATAAGAACACCGTGAATTCATTGTCCCAGGAAGGAGAAACTTCATTGACACATTCCTGGGGTCAGATACATCACATGATCACACTGACAGAACCACAGGCACATAGACACAGGCAACAGAGCATGCACAATGTCGGCACTAGTACAGTGTATATCCACCTCTCGCAGCAATGTAGGCTGCTATTCTCCCATGGAGACGATCGTAGAGATGCTGGATGTAGTCCTGTGGAACGGCTTGCCATGCCATTTCCACCTGGCGCCTCAGTTGGACCAGCGTTCGTGCTGGACGTGCAGACCGCGTGAGACGACGCTTCATCCAGTCCCAAACATGCTCAATGGGGGACAGATCCGGAGATCTTGCTGGCCAGGGTAGTTGACTTACACCTTCTAGAGCACGTTGGGTGGCTCGGGATACATGTGGACGTGCATTGTCCTGTTGGAACAGCAAGTTCCCTTGCCGGTCTAGGAATGGTAGAACGATGGGTTCGATGACGGTTTGGATGAATCGTTCACTATTCAGTGTCCCCTCGACGATCACCAGAGGTGTACGGCCAGTGTAGGAGATCGCTCCCCACACCATGATGCCGGGTGTTGGCCCTGTGTGCCTCGGTCGTATGCTGTCCTGATTGTGGCGCTCATCTGCACGGCGCCAAACACCCATACGACCATCATTGGCACCAAGGCAGAAGCAACTCTCATCGCTGAAGACGACACGTTTCCATTCGTCCCTCCATTCACGCCCGTCGTGACACCACTGGAGGCGGGCTGCACGATGTTGGGGCGTGAGCGGAAGACGGCCTAACGGTGTGCGGGACCGTAGCCCAGCTTCATGGAGACCGTTGCGAATGGTCCTCGCCGATACCCCAGGAGCAACAGTGTCCCTAATTTGCTGGGAAGTGGCGGTGCGGTCCCCTACGGCACTGCGTAGGATCCTACGGTCTTGGCGTGCATCCGTGCGTCGCTGCGGTCCGGTCCCAGGTCGACGGGCACGTGCATCTTCCGCCGACCACTGGCGACAACATCGATGTACTGTGGAGACCTCACGCCCCACGTGTTGAGCAATTCGGCGGAACGTCCACCAGGCCTCCCGCATGCCCACTATACGCCCTCGCTCAAAGTCCGTCAACTGCACATACGGTTCACGTCCACGCTGTCGCGGCATGCTACCAGTGTTAAAGACTTCGATGGAGCTCCGTATGCCACGCCAAACTGGCTGACACCGACGGCGGAGGTCCACAAATGCTGCGCAGCATGCGTCATTCGACGGCCAACACCGCGGTTCCTGGTGTGTCCGCTGTGCCGTGCGTGTGATCATTGCTTGTACAGCCTTCTCGCAGTATCCGGAGCAAGTATGGTGGGTTGACACACCGGTGTCAATGTGTTCTTTTTTCCATTTCCAGGAGTGTATATTACTGAAGTCCCCGTGAGCGAGTCCTGAACTCGTGTACCTGCCTCGATACCCCAAAACGAGACATACAGGTGACGTATACACATTGGGATATGGATGATAGTTTCTGTGATGAACATGGACTTTCCGTGAAATCATGGAATGAATTGATATGTTGTCTGACTCTTCTTGAAAAGTGTGTTTTCATAATTATAGCACAAAACCATTTGGTGACATATGTTGCCTTTACAGATCTTCTGCCAGAGCTGCATCAGCATCTCAGAATGGTTTAACGGTCTGAACGAACCCACTATGAAATGCGCTACCTTTCGTAGGGTCTTCTATTTCCACTTAATACTTCCTACCCACGATGTCATACAGAAACCCTTCGATAATTTTCTGGACAAAGTATGTATACAATCCTTATTTTTAGATGAATTACACTTTCTTTGTTCCAGCGGATCACCTAGAGGTGCCAGCTTTTTCACATCTGGTTTTATGAGGTCAGTCAACTTTAAATCCTGTGGATGCGCAATGCTGTGCTGAACAATATTAGGAATTTATACCTGTTTACGAAAAATACATTGCCTTTATTCACATTGAAGGACAGCTACATTCTTGTAAGAACTTCTTGAATTTCAATGGTGGCGCGGTATCACCTAATACAATCCGAGGACGGTGGCGTATAACAAGCTGCTGGACCATATTTAGAACTTTTTGCAGAAGTAATTTCGATATTTATGGATTCCAAATTATTTTTCGTTTCAGTATTGCTGCATGCATTTTTCGGTGGCAGGGAGAGAGCCGTCGACGTCCATTCGATCGATGTAAGTTAGATGGAACTTGAATAAACAGTAAGAAGGTAATTGCGCTAAAAATCACCGTCCGCTGTCAAGACAACAGCTCCCAAAAGTCTCCCATACTGTAGCTACTGTAAGTAGACATACACGTAAATCTGTCGCTGCGTTTTCCTGTGTGCCTGATGCCAATCAATTTGTGGTCTTCAGTTGTAGCCAATAGAGAACTTTTTTCTGAAGCTAGTCAGTCTTTCACAGTGTATATGACAGAGTAGATATGACATTCGTATACGACGAATATTATCAAATTACATGCGATCGCGTCAAACCTTCACGATCTGCCTTTGTAAACACATAAAAAGTTTCGAAAAATTGCAGCATGAAGAATAAAGTACGTCAGCGAATAAGATCACCAGCTTCTAAGTCTATTTTATTAGCAATGACACACGATGCACGCTTCACTGTGAGGCAATTCTTCGTATTTGCTAGCCTGGTATCAGCATTTGATGTTCTCTACAAACTGACATAACACAGGTCTCATATTATCGCTTGGCCCTGGATGACTTTGAAGATAGCATCGACGACACCTCGTTTGGCACAAGCTTCCAATATCTGGGTGACGGCCTCTGCATTGAGTTTCCTCTGTCCTTCTTGTCGATGGTGGAGGACAGCGTGTCGCTTTCTCTGCTGCACTACATCTCGGCTGCATAGCGTCTGTTGTCTTGGTGTTTCTCCACAGTGAATTTCCTTGCATGATGGCCTCCTCTCTTACATCTAAAACAACAGACGCTGGAGGGACTGGACTCGCTGAACTTTTTATGGCAACAGGCGATGGATGCTTCTTCTCTTGTTGCTGGGTCTACAGTCTGGCCTACCGTCAGAAATTCCTCCTTGCTCTAACGACGTTTCTAATTATCTCATCTTCCATTCCGTGTATGAAAAATGCTCGCGCCAGCATCCAAATTAGAGCTTAGCTACCTGGAATGTCTGATTCCTACATTTCTCCATGGACAACTTCTCGAATATACGAGAATTTTATTTCAGCTTGTAACAAAAATTCTAGTTTTAACAAATATTGATAGCTCACTATCGTTATGACTTTGGGCCATTTAGAAAGTAAGGTAACTGTTGTCTACCAGTTCTCTAAGTTCATGTTTGTTTCTGTCAAAAGCTCTCAGGATTAACTTAAATGTATGAGACAAAACTATATGCTGAAAGGGAGCCTCGCTACATGCCACATTAGGTGTTTTTTCATCCTTTGTCGAAGATTCGAAGCCGTAGAACTTGTCTCCGTGCTACGTTGTGATTCACTCAGCGCTTTGTCCGTCAGACGGCGGTGCTGCATTGGCGTTTGGCGTAGACGTAATGCTGGAATTCCGTGAGGTCAACATGCACGCACCGCTAATTCAAGTGTCAGTGGCCCCCTTGTTGTCTGTCGAAACTGCTTCGAAAGGCGTCCTCTGGTGTTTACTCCAGTAAGCTGCTCGTAATCCTGCGACATGGCACGGTGGACTAATTCCCGACTTCTTCATCTTTCTTGATCTTGCTTCATTCCTGCTGTACATTAGAATAGAATGTGCTTGATCTACCTATTAAGCTCGAACAAAAGCATCCTAAGATGGGGTCGGCTAGTTCTCCTTGGAGAAAATGCTATCTTCCATACACAAAGGTACCGTACTACTTAGTAAATATAGCCAGGAATCGAATCCTGGACCATATACCTGACACCAATTTGTATGTCGTATCCTGACGTCGGTCGCAAAATCCGTACTCAGAACCTCACGCTCAGATCAGAGATTACTTGGGTTCAAATGGTTCAAATAGCTCTGAGCACTATGGGACTTAACATCTGAGGACATCAGACCCCTATACTTAGAACTACTTAAACCTAACTAAATTAATGACAGCACGAGGACATCAGACCTCTATACTTAGAACTACTTAAACCTAAATAAATTAATGACAGCACACACACCCATGCCCGACACAGGTTTCGAAACTGCGACCGTAGCAGCAGTGCGGTTCCGCACTGAAGCGCCTAGAACCTCTCGGCCACAACGGCCGGCAGAGGTGACTTCGGATTTGGGGTCATCCATTTCTTGGTTGGCTTACACGATCATATGTGTACGAGAGTGGAACGGGGACAGAGTGAAGGTGAGAATTTAGTGTCACCGTGGTTCGTGACAGTACAGAATGACTTGGACCTTACACTAAGGAGGTAGGTAGGGTGATGATAATGAAATGAGATTCTGCTTGGGAGATGAGACTGTGGGTTCGCTTACTGGTCTGCATTTTATCGTTTCCTCAGCTGTTTACAATGAACAAGGAGAATAGCACAGACACTAGCTTACAACTTCAGTAAGTGTACCACTTAGATGAGTCTTTCTAGTTTCTCCAAACCGTTACCAGAGACAAATGGCCACAACGTCCCATTACTTTGTTAAGATATTGGTAAACATAGTAACGTGTGCTACTGCACAGTACGATCCATGGGATTCCTGGATTCTATTATTTTAATCGAACCCTTAGGTTCAAGTCAGAGTAACACTGGCAAAAATGGCATCCTGGCCAAGAGAAGTCCACTGGTACAAATCACTGGCCTTAATTTGAGGAAGAAATTTCTGAAAATGTACATTTGGAGCACAGACTAGTATTTTATTGAAACATGGACTGTGGGAAAACTGGAACCAAAGAGAATCGAAGCAGCCTGATTTCGATTGCTTAGTTTCTCCCCAAACTGACTGGCTCCCAACGGGCCAACCTTCAGTTTACCTGACTATTTCCCATGTAGTCTTCCATATGATCCATATTACGTTGTCGAGTTCCATTTCTATCATAAAATTTGCTATCTCTATTCCTGTTCCTGTCACTCCTCTGAATTTTTTCTTGCCGGCCGCTGTGGTCGAGGGGCTCTAGGCCCTTCAGTCCGGAACCGCGCTTCTGCTACCGTCGCAGGTTCGAATCCTGCCTCGGGCATGGATGTGTGTGCTGTCCTTAGGTTAGTTAGGTTTAAATAGATCTAAGTGTAGGGGACTGATGACCTCAGATCTTTGGTCCCATAGTGCTTACAGCCATTTGAGCTATTTGAAATTCCCTTCTGTAAACTCCTCAAGGATAATCATTACTGTAATTATTTGCATTTCTTTTCCGATGACACCCCAATTGCCGGTTGGAGTGGCCGACTGGTTCTAGGCGCTACAGTCTGCCGAAATCCACCATGTTCATCGTGAATAAAATTCCGCCTGTTGTTTCTCACAAATTATGTATCAAGCTTTCATGCGCATGTCAAAAGCTATTCAATAGGTTTGTCACGTCCATAAACCAACAACCACTTTCCCTGGTAACCTCCTTCTCGAAGCATCTATCGTCGTAATTTCATCAAGAGTTTTCGCTAAACGACTCAGCCTTCTCAGTTGCTTCTTACAAAACTCCATCAATGTACCACACCCTTCTGTATAACTATGACCATTTATTCAAAATTTCACTTGTAATTCCAGTCTGCCCACCTTCTGACAAAAATTTACCCCATCAGAAAACGCTCAAGATCATTGGATGTCATTTTTCTATTAGAGTTGTGATTTGATCATAACAGAGCCTCCCCGTCCAGAAAACATTTTACAGACTTAATTTTGAGTGCACCAGTCATGCCACAGACAAAAGTGTCGCGACGATATTATAAATTTAAATGGGTGTAGTTTATTACCAACAGGAAAATTTTTTATGGGGACATTGTTCCATACACCAATGTAGTTTTTCGTAAAACTTTTCTCAACAAAATATTCTTGCCACAGAGCTACATTTTACTAATTTCCCTCACATCTTTAAGGCATCCATCTGCATTGCTAGTTACAAAATTCTTTACATCGACACCGTTCCTCTTAACAGCAAATATCTGGTTGTTCGTATCCGATCCCAGGATAAAATATTTATTTACTTGTAGGGAAGCTGCTTGTAGATATGGACATGTGTATATTATAAAAGTGGCTTCGATATATTACTAATTAAAATGACACAGCTGAATTTCTCAAACAGCGCAATACACTGGTTCGACAGCTACCTTAAAAACAGAAGTCAACAAGTCATTTATGGCTCGGAAAAGTCATCATGGAAAAACGTGCGCTCTGGATTTCCCCAAGAC
Source organism: Schistocerca gregaria (assembly GCF_023897955.1). Taxonomy (NCBI): domain Eukaryota; kingdom Metazoa; phylum Arthropoda; class Insecta; order Orthoptera; family Acrididae; genus Schistocerca; species Schistocerca gregaria. The sequence continues at coordinate 368,687,018 of NC_064924.1, forward strand.
TCCGTCCTTGGTCCACTACTCTTCTCACTGTACATTAATGATATTTCTTCAGTGATTCACTCCTGCAACTACCATCTATATGCCGACGACATCCAACTGTACATAAGCGCAAGCCCCCAAGAAATTGCTGACGCAGTAGCGAGTATGAACGCAGATCTTTGCTCTGTTTCTCGATGGGCACAGAACCTAGGTCTGAAACTAAACCCCAAGAAATCCCAGGTCATACTTATATCTCATTCAAAGTAAATCAGCCGGTACTTTTGCGAAACAGTCCCTCAAATACTCCTCAATGGTACCCAACTACCATACCAAAAACAGTAAAAGACCTTGGAATAATCTTGGATGAACACCTAAACTGGGAAGAACAAACAGTCACAGCTTGCCGGAAATCGCTCTACTCCCTACAAGCAATTCAAAAATTTAGAAAAATATTTCCAACCCATGTTAAACAAAAATTTGTCCAAACACTAGTCTTGCCTAACCTTTACTACTGTGATGTAGTCCAACACGGCACAAATAGTGAAAATTCTAGATGCCTCGAGCTAGTGATGAATGCTTGCGTTAGATACGTGTGCAATATTCGGTTGTATGATCATATCAGTCCTTCATACTCCCAACTAGGTTGGATACGCCCACATAAAGCACGCGATCTCCACACGATGTGCTTACTTCATCGATTTCTTAGCTACTGGTGCCCCAAATACTTATCTTCTCACATTAAACACCTATCATCATTCCACAATCGCAATACCAGATGGGATAAGTCTAGCATCTTGGCTGTACCTTTACATAACACAAAATCTTTCTCTGTGTCATTCTCCATCTCAGCCATACGACTATAGAACGCGTTCCCCTGTGATTTGCGTCTTATCCAGAACTACTCAACATTCAAGAGGGAACTCAAAACTTACATATTAGGGACAGTATAGCCGCCATTGTTGTGCCCCTCTCATCTCTTTCTTTCTCCTCTCCATCACAGCTTCGAATTTTACCATTCTATTTCTTTTCCTCTAACCTATCTACCTCTTATATATCTCTTTTACCACACTCTATCTTCTTATGTCTCTGCTCGATGAGAATAACTCACAAGCTGCGAGAACATAACGAGAAAATTCCCAACTAACAATAGGACTGACATTCACAAAAGAAAAGTATGTTTACTTTCATATACATAGTCATTACTATTATTATTATTTTTACTATCATTATTATTCTTAATTGTTATAATTATTTTTTATTGTTATAGTTATCATTGTACTATTGTTATAATCTCTATTTTTTTTCTTTAACATCAATACTGCATAATACGTTATATGTCCTTAATGTTCTGTAGAAACTGTAACTTGTTCAATCTGAGTATGCCTGGTTATGTGTAAGAGAGGGCCTGAAGGCCCTAATCTTTCCAGGTAAAATAAATGCATAAAATAAATAAAAAAGTGACACATTAATTGCAACAAATTTAATTCCTTAAATATCATTTATCAATAAAAGCTACAAATACCTATGAGTAGAAACGTATTTCTACTAAGGTATTTGGAGGGTTACACCTCAAATTTAACGTGGATATACACTATGTGATCAAAAGTATCCGGACACCTGGCTGAAATGACTTAAAAGTCCATGGTGCTCTCCATCGGTAATGATGGAGTCCAATATGGTGTTGGCCCACTCGAAGCCTTGATGACAGCTTCCATTCTCGCAGGCATACATTCAATCAGGTGCTGGGAGGTTTCTTGGTAAATGGCACCCCGTTCTTCACTGAGTGGTGCACTGAGGAGAGGTATCAATGGCGGTCTATGAGGCCTGGCACGAAGTCGGCGGTTCAAAGTGTCCCAAAGGTGTTCTGTAGGATTTAGGTCAGTTACAGGGATGTTATTGTCGTGTAATCACTCCGCCATGGCCGTGCATTGTAAATAGGTGCTCGATCGTGTTGAAAGGTGCAATCAAAATCCCCGAATTGCTCTTCAACAGTGGGAAGCAAGAAGGTGCTTAAAACATGAATGTAGGCCTGTGCTGTTACAGTGTCACGCAAAACAACATGCCTACACCTTAACAGCGCCGCCTCCGAGTATTACTGTTGGCACTACACACTCTGGCAGATGAAGTTCACCCTGTCATCAGATCGCCACACTGTGTACCATGATTCGTCATTCCACATAACGTTTAAACACTGTTCAATCGTCCAATGTTTACGCTCCTGACACTAAGCGAGGCGTCGTTCGATATCTACCGCCTTCATGTGTGGCTTCTGAGCAGCAGCTGGATCTTGAAATCTAAGTTATCTCACTTCCCGACTAACTGTCGTAATACTTGCAGTGCATCCTGTTGCAGTTTGGAATTGCTGTGTCATGGTCTGCCTATTACACATTACAATCCTCTTCAACTGTCGGCTGTCTTTGCCAGCCAACATACGAGGTCGGCCTGTACGGTTTTGTGCTGTACGTGTCCCTACACGTTTCCACTTCACTATAACACCGAAAACAGTCCACGTAGGGATGTTTAGTAGTGTGCAAATTTCACACACAGACGTATGACGCAAGTGACACCCAATCACCTGACCACGTCTGAAGTCCGTGAGTTCGGCGGAGCATCCCATTATGCTCTCTCTCGATTTCCAATGACTACTGAAGTCGCTGATATGGAGTAGCTGCCAGTAGATCGCAGCATAATGGATCTAATATGAAAAACATGTGTTTTAGGGGTGTCCGGGTACTTTTGATCACATAGTGTATGTCAATTAGTTAGACAATTTTGCATGTATGTACGAGTTTTGGGTGAAATATGGCAGTGTGTATGAATGGTTATTGACTCATTTCCAGTCGCGTTTACATCACGTGTTCCGTCATTTGTTGCACATTTGCTTAGCTCTGTGATATAAAGTTTGCGTGTCGTAGACGCAGCTACAGAAGAGTCGTAAGACCACTAAAAGGCAATGTGACAGGTTACCAGAAATTGGTACCTACAATGCAGCCACGCCTTATTAAATGACGATATTCTACCTGATGGTGGATGTGTCATCCTTTGAAACACATGGTAGAAATAACGCTTTCTAACTGGTTACGGTAAACTGGAATTCAAATTAATACTCTTACCTGCCGCAGTCATGACGTGCTTATAATGTCCACATTAGAGTTTGCTATTGATTATCTTTGGCAGTTCATTCCTCCTGAGTGGCTGAGGGATGGAAGCACATTAGCTCAATGTCTTCATTCATGTAATAAAAAGCTTAAGCTTTAATCGATAGACTTTTAGAGATTTCTTAGGAAATTTGCACAAAATTGTTGAAGAAACACTATGAAGTAACAGACAAAAAAAGAAAAGTAGAAAGTGGTTAACAAGTCTGTCATTTGAAGGCTCTGGGTTCAGTTTCCGATGCTGGTAGGAGGACTGGAACGGTGTTGACTCCGTCTCGTGACGCCAGTTGAGAAGCTACTCGAGTGAGAACTAGCGCCCCAAGGCTGGGAGAGAAGACAACTGCCAGGAGACAGGTGTGCTCATCCACTTTCCTTCCATCCAGTGTTCGAATGGCACGAAGGATGGTCGGCTTCGTGTGGTCCGAGATATCCGAAAGAAGAGTTGATTGAGTTTTAAGACATTTAATATTTAATTTTTTTTGGTTAAAGGAAATATGAAAATAATATGACGAAAAAGAAATCAAAAGAAATCCACCAGATTATTATAACATCACCGATACAACTACGAAAAGTTGGGAAAAATTTTATGATTGCGTGACGTCTCAAAATGAGAAAGAACTCACTAGTACAGTTCAAAGCGTAGTCTTAATAATTAAATGTTGCAAAGAACGGCTAAAGAAATGAATGCACGGCAAAAATAAGATAATATTTTTGTAGTTTTCAGTAGACGTTCGATTAAAAATTAAATTTCGCAAACATGCACTGACGGAAAACATGGCAACATCGCATAATAATGAATGTAGAGTAATGAGGTTTCGGGAATAGATTTACCTGGTCAACATATTTAAGCAATTAACATTGTAATATCATACGTTTAATATAAGTGCGAGATAAGCAATTGCAAGCGACAAATACCGGTACACTGATAAACGATGTACCCTCCAGCATATTAAATGCAAGCTTGTAGACGTGCATGCACTGTATTGTACAGGTACCGAAGGTCAGTTTTGTTGGATGGAGCTCCGTGCGTGTTGCATTCGGTCGGTCATTACACAGTGTGTTAATGATGGGTCTGGATGACGCTGGAAGTATCGTCCGGTGACGTCCCATATGCTTTCCATTGGAGAAAAATCTGGTGGCCAAGCAGGCCAAAGCAAAATGTCAACCCTCTGTAGAGGACGTTGGGTTACAACATGTATGTGCGCGAGCGTTTCCTGCGGAAAATACCCCATGGAATACTGTTCATGCATGAAAGCACAACAAGTAGAATCACCAGAGTGACATACATTTTAGAAGTCAGGGTGGGTAGGATAACAACGAGAATGCGCCTGCTGTTATACGAAATCGCCTCATAATCCATAACTCATGGTGTACTTCCAGTGTGTCTCACACCATAGACAGGTTGGCTGCAGGCCTTCAACTGGTCTCCTTCTAACCAACATACTGCCGTCATTGATACCGAGGCACAACCATCTTTCATCAGAAAATAAAATGGACCTCCATTCAGCCTTTCAATGAGCTCTCGCTTGTGACGCTAATGGCCGTGGGTTGTATTCAGTGGAACGCATATTACAGGCCGTCTGTCTCGGAGACGCCCTTGAAGTTACCGATTTGTAATAACGCGTTATGTCACTGTGGTGGCAACTCTTGGTCAGATTGTTGCCTCAGAAGCAGTACGATGCGCCAGAGTCATACGCCGAACAGGATGGTCTTTCCCTTCGGTAGTGTCATGTGGCGGTCCGGAACCCGGGCTTGTTGCGATCGTACATTCTCGTGCCCACCGCTACCAGGAATCATGTATGGTGGCTACATTCCTACCACGACTTTCTGCAAGGTCACAGAAGGAACACAGAGCGTCTCGGAGCCCTATTATGCGAACGAGCTCGAACTCAGTGAGGTATTGGTAATAGTGTCTATGTCGCCTGAAAGGTATTCCTGACTAACAAGAACTCGCCATGTCCAATCTCAAAGGTAACTAAGGCTTAGGAGAGTTACAGCGTCTATTTAAAGCAAACCTGCTATTTATCCTCATAGCGGCACTACTAGTCCCACTCATATGTGACTGGCCAGAAATCAGAATAGACATCATTTATCAGATGTAGAAACACGCTTATCTAGTTTCGCTTATGTCACACAACTCCTTCTGGTGTTGCATTTTTTTTCGGTATATGTAGATGTGCTAGGACAGTGTTCAATTGGAATGAATAAGAGAAGAGGACACATAGGGAATGTTGAGAAGGATAAGAAATTGTGGCTGAATAGTTTGGGTGCAAAGAAACAGGAAATGAAATAAAAAAATACTCCCGGTCTTGAGTCCCAGAAATAGGAACGCCTGCCCACGCGCGACGCAGGCCGACTGTAAGGTGGCGAAGTACCTGCGCGATCCATTACGGGGCGGCTCGGCAGCTAACAGGGGCGGCCATTAAGCGGCGCCAAAGTCCGGGTCGGCCACGGGGCCGCCTCCAGAGGGAGCTGGCCGAACGAGAGTTAAGTCGGTGTCGAGAGCGGCTAACTCGATTACCGCCCATTACCAGTCGCATAATCGAGTTTGGCCCGGCGGGCCGGCGCCGCTACTGTGCACAATGCAGCGCGGGCCGGCGTGATTAGCCCGCAGCGGCCGTGTCCTTGTCGCTATATATCGCGGGCCGCGTTCATTACGCGCCGTGTCGTGTGTCGCCGACGTCACGGTCATTAATACGCTGCTGCCGCCTCCGAGCTGCACCCTGCACACAGCAACCGCCGCTGTTAATCCGGTTTTTGTTTGTGGTGCTGGGAGACGTCCGCTCCAGGCACCCTATACGGGAGCACAGTAATGGCGCGCTAAACCAGTTGTGGGACTCCTCGTTTCAGTAACGGCACGGCCATTCCGCGTAGAATTACTGATCCGAGTGCCAAATTGATCCTGTAGTATCACCGCCATTGCTAGTTTCGATTTCATGGCCTAATACATTCGTCTGCTTCATTACTACTCACCACTGCATTCGATTCACTTACACATACACTGAGGCGAACAATGTCATGGGCTCGCGACATGCACTGACACTGACGGCGGTAATATCAAGCACGCGAGATATAAGAGGGCAGTGCATAGGCTGGCTATCATTTGCAAAAGGTTTTCGACAAGTTTATTGCATCACGACAGGAATTAACAGATTGAACGTGGCATGGTAGTTGCTGCTAGGCGGATGGAACATCCCGCTTCGGAAAAGCGTTTGGGAATTCGATATTCCAAGATCCACAGTGTCTAGAGTGTGCTACCAAAATAACCGTACGTTAAGCACAACTTATCACCACAGACAACGCAGTGGCCAATGGCCGTCACTTAACGACCGAGAGCAGCGGCGACTGCGTAGAGTTGTCGGTGCTAACAGACAAGCAACTCCTCGTGAAGTGACCACAGAAATCAATGTAGGGCGTACGACAAACCTGTTCGTTCAGTGTATCGTTACTGGGCTATGGCAGCAGAAGACCGATGCGAGCGCCATTGCTAAAAGCACTACATCGCCTGTAGCGCCCCACCTGTGCTTGTAACTCTATCCGTTGCACCTTAGAGGAATGGAAAACTGTCGCCTACTCAGAAGAGTGGCTCCATAGTGGTTTGGGCTGTCTTTAAATTGAATGGACCACGTCCTTAGATCCAGCGGAACAACTTATTGACTAGAAGTGGTTACGTTTGACAACTTAGAGACCTTGAACTTTAGCTTCCCAAACGTGTATGGAATTTTTGTAGATGGCAATGGTGACAGTAGTCCACAACCATTCGTGATTGGTTTGAAGAACATGCAGGACAAGTAGAGAGAGTGTTTTGCTCTCCCAGATCACCCGAAATTATTCCCATCGAAATTCAAAAAATGGTTCAAATGGCTCTGACCACTATGGGACTTAACATCTGTGGTCATCAGTCCCCTAGAACTTAGAACTACTTAAACCTAACTAACCTAAGGAAAACACACACAACCATGAGCGAGGCAAGATTCGAACCTGCAACCGTAGCGCTCACACGGTTCCAGACTGAAGCGCCTAGAACTGCAGAGCAACACCATTCGGCCCCATCGAAATTTTATCGGACATAATCGAGAGATCAGTTCGTGCACAAAATCCTGCACAGGCAACTTTTTCGCAATTATAGAGGCAGAGGAGGAGCTTCCAACAACTTGTTGAGTCGACGCTACGTGCAGTTGGTGCTCTATGCTGGGGTAAGGAGCTGCGACACAATAGTAGGAGATATCCCATCACTTTTGTCACCTGAGTGTATTTGTGCCATAGCTTGTTTCGTAACCAATTTCAATGCAAGCAAGGAAACAAGAATTGTCGTCCTGCCGACAAGTGTTATCATATAACTCCTACAGACTATCCACCAATATCATGAATGAAAACTCAGCATGGTAATTTATATTCGAGCGAGACCACGTGATAAAGTCTAAGGTCTATTAGACCGGGCTGGGGGATTTCTAGGCTATATGACTTTACGCTACACGGAGTAGACTTTCTCCGACTTGTTGTTGTTGTTGTGGTCTTCAGTCCTGAGACTGGTTTGATGCAGCTGTCCATGCTACTCTGTCCTGTGCAACCTTCTTCATCTCCCAATACGTACTGCAGCCTACATCCTTCTGAATCTGCTTATTGTATTCATCTCTTGGTCTCCCTCTACGATTTTTATCCTCCACGCTGCCCTCCAATACTAAATTGGTGATCCCTTTATGCCTCAGAACATGTCCTACCAACAGATCCCTTCTTCTTGTCAAGTTGTGCCACAGACTCCTCTTCTCCCCAATCCTATTCAATACTTTATCATTACTTACGTGATCTACCCATCTAATCTTGAACATTCTTCTGGTGCACCACATTTCAAAGGATCCTATTCTCTTCTTGTCCAAACTATTTATCGTCCATGTTTCACTTCCATCCATGGCTATTCTCCATATAAATATTTTCACTTACGACTTCCTGACATTTAAATCTATGTTAACAAATTTCTCTTCTTCAGAAATGCATTCCTTGCCATCGCCAGTCTACATTTTATATACTCTCTACTTCGACCATCATCAGTTACTTTGCTCCCCAGGTTACAAAACTCATTTTCTACTTTAAGTGTCTCATTTCCTAATCTAATTCCCTCAGCATCGCCCGACGTAATTCGACTACATTCCATTATCCTCGTTTTGCTTTTGTTGATGTTCATCTTATATCCTCCCTTCAAGACACTGTCCATACCGTTCAACTGTTCTTCCAAGTCCTTTGCTGTCTCTGACAGAATTACAATGTCGTCGGCGAACCTTCTCCATGGATTTTAATTCCTACTCCGCATTTTTCTTTTGTTTCCCTTACTGATTGGCTCAATATACAGGTTGAATAACATTCGGGAGAGGCTACAACCCTGTCTCACTCCCTTCCCAACCACTGCTTCCCTTTCATGTCCCTCGACACTTATAAATGCCATCTGGTTTCTGTACAAATTGTAGATAGCCTTTCGCTCCCTGTATTTTACCCTTGCCACCTTCAGAATTTGAAAGAGAGTATTCCAGTCAACATTGTCAACAGCTTTCTCCAAGTCTACAAATGCTAGAAACGTAGGTTTGCCTTTCCTTAATCTTTCTTCTAAGATAAGTCGTAGGGTCAGTATTGCCTCACGCGATCCCATATTTCTACGGAATTCAAACTGCTCTTCCCCGAGATCGGGTTCTACCAGTTTTTCCATTCGTCTGTACAGAATTCGCCTTAGTATTTTGCAGCCGTGACTTGTCAAACTGACAGTTCGGTGATTTCCACATCTGTCGACACCTGCTTTCTTTGGGATTGTAATTATTATATTCTTCTTAAAGTCTGAGGGTATTTCGCCTCTCTCGTACATCTTGCTCAACAGATGGTAGAACTTTGACAAGACTGACTCTCCCAAGGCTGTCAGTAGTTGTACTGGGATGTTGTCTACTCCTGGGGCCTTGTTTCCATTCAGGTGTTTCAGTGATCTGCCAGACTCTTGACGCAGTATCACATCTCCCGTTTCATCTTCATCTACATCGTCTTCCATTTTCATAATATTTTCCTCCAGTATATCGCCGTTATATAGACCCTCTATATACTCTTCCCACCTTTCTGATTTCCTTTCTTTGCTTAGAACTGGGTTTCCATCGGAGCCCTTGATATTCATACAAGTGGTTCTTTTTTCTCCAAAGGTCTCTTTAATTTTCCTGTAGGCAGTATCTATCTTCTCGGTCTTACCATTATATAATCTATCTGATATCTTCTAGTATCTCTAAGGTTCTTCCATGTATACAATGTATACATGTATACAACCCTCTTCTTATTCTCCCATTTATGCACTAGGTAATCAAAAGAAAAGCATCCTGACCCCAATACGGACAGTGCTCACCCTCCACTTTTATGATGGCTTGAACTCTGATGGGGGCACTTTCAACCGCGTGTCTTAATGTCTGTGATGGAATGGGAACCATTTCTTCCACAAGAGCTGAAGGATCGTAGGGTTTGTGATTGCTTCGGCACTTTCCTCACACACTGCAGTGCCATCCTTACTTTTACGCATCTCATATTTCCGGTGATTAACCACTTACAAAATTCGTTATACACTCCTGGAAATGGAAATAAGAACACCGTGAATTCATTGTCCCAGGAAGGGGAAACTTTATTGACACATTCCTGGGGTCAGATACATCACATGATCACACTGACAGAACCACAGGCACATAGACACAGGTAACAGAGCATGCACAATGTCGGCACTAATACAGTGTATATCCACCTTTCGCAGCAATGCAGGCTGCTATTCTCCCATGGAGACGATCGTAGAGATGCTGGACGTAGTCCTGTGGAACGGCTTGCCATTCCATTTCCACCTGGCGCCTCAGTTGGACCAGCGTTCGTGCTGGACGTGCAGACAGCGTGAGACGACGCTTCATCGAGTCCCAAACATGCTCAATGGGCGACAGATCCGGAGATCTTGCTGACCAGGGTAGTAGACTTACACCTTCTAGAGCACGTTGGGTGGCACGGGATACATGCGGACGTGCATTGTCCTGTTGGAACAGCAAGTTCCCTTGCCGGTCTAGGAATGGTAGAACGATGGGTTCGATGACGGTTTGGATGTACCGTGCACTATTCAGTGTCCCCTCGACGATCACCAGAAGTGTACGGCCAGTGTAGGAGATCGCTCCCCACACCATGATGCCGGGTGTTGGCCCTGTGTGCCTCGGTCGTATGCAGTCCTGATTGTGGCGCTCACCTGCACGGCGCCAAACACGCATACGACCATCATTGGCACCAAGGCAGAAGCGACTCTCATCGCTGAAGACGACACGTCTCCATTCGTCCCTCCATTCACGCCTGTCGCGACACCACTGGAGGCGGGCTGCACGATGTTGGGGCGTGAGCGGAAGACGGCCTAACGGTGTGCGGGACCGTAGCCCAGCTTCATGGAGACGGTTGCGAATGGTCCTCGCCGATACCCCAGGAGCAACAGTGTCCCTAATTTGCTGGGAAGTGGCGGTGCGGTCCCCTACGGCACTGCGTAGGATCCTACGGTCTTGGCGTGCATCCGTGCGTCGCTGCGGTCCGGTACCAGGTCGACGGGCACGTGCACCTTCCGCCGACCACTGGCGACATCATCGATGTACTGTGGAGACCTCACGCCCCACGTGTTGAGCAATTCGGCGGTACGTCCACCCGGCCTCCCGCATACCCACTATACGCCCTCGCTCAAAGTCCGACAACTGCACATACGGTTCACGTCCGCGCTGTCGCGGCATGCTACCAGTGTTAAAGACTGCGATGGAGCTCCGTATGCCACGGCAAACTGGCTGACACTGACGGCGGCGGTGCACAAATGCTGCGCAGCTAGCGCCATTCGACGGCCAACACCGCGGTTCCTGGTGTGTCCGCTGTGCCGTGCGTGTGATCATTGCTTGTACAGCCCTCTCGCAGTGTCCGGAGCAAGTATGGTGGGTCTGACACATCGGTGTCAATGCGTTCTTTTTTCCATTTCCAGGAGTGTATTTGGCCCTACACAACTGTCCTGCTCTCCCCCTCTCTCTGTTGGTCAATACGAGAGGATCTCTGTAAGAACAGACGTCTTTTTTTATATCCACCACCAAATTACTTATGTTAACCAAAGGCAGTTGCTTTCACATTTCGTTACACGTTCTGGGTTTTGGGGATGCTTAAAAGTGGTAGCTGTCTTAATAGGTATCTTAAAATTTTCTGTCCCCATTCCACTCACTCAGATATTGTCATAAAAGGGCAGGTATTTAGGTAAACTGTGAGAGCTTGCAGTTCTGCCCACATTAGGTATTCTTATAGGAATCCGCCAAAATGTCGTACATCCACACGCAACACGCAGTTCACTAAAAACCCATTATTCCCACACCGTTTACACGTTCATTCGGGATAGTGACGTTTAGTATGTTCGGCTCCAGGCCAACTTCCCTCAGCGCAATGTCTGTGATTGTCCGGAGCACGCATGTGAGCAGCCCAGCTGATCTTCCAGTAATTCTGCTGCCTCTGTTTCCCCTGTTGGATAACGACCCACGGAATGTTCCTTCGCCCACAACCAAGAACAGTATTGTTCCGAAGATGTGTACATAACTTCAATAGAGGAAATTATAACCTACATAGTTCAGTACTGGCACTGTTGATACTGATTCACATTTTGTTTATCGTAGGAAATTGTTTTACTTTCATTTGTGCGTCTATTTTTGGTTTTACATAAGTTACTTGATGATTTGGGAAAAGGTTTACAGAGCCTTTCCCTTCCTGCTCTTTATAAATGTATGTTGGTACAGTTACAATAGTAAAATGTAATAGAGTAAGTGCATCAAACAAATTTTTCCTACTGTAGTATTGAGATTGTGTGCTCATCCGTGGCACTGTTTGTTTGGAAAGGATTTTTCCAAGGGTATAGCATTTATTATACTCCTTACCAAACTAATTACCCGTCACACACTTTCCTCTTTTGTTGATGGCGTAAGATGTGAACGTCATTCATTATAAATATCAGATTCATTTATCGTACCATCTCACCAACTAGCCTCTCATCAATACTCTCGGCTTTACTCATTTTCGGACTCAATGACTTTTCTTGCTCATTCATTCACTTCTGGCTTTGGCACACTTATAAAAAGTGTCAGCTAGGAAAGCTCCCCAGAAATGAAACAAGGTCGCAGTCCACCAGATAATGCCCTTCCATCTCAGGAATGTCAGCGCAGTCACTGCTTCCACCGTCGGTACTTCTGCGAGTCAGGCAGAAGGACGTCATTGGAGCCTCTGATGCATGATTGGAATACTATTTAGGCCACTCCAGGCCATCGACCACACTCCTAAAGTTTCGCCGTAGCCTCAGTACATGGGCCTACTGCAGCTCCAAGCACGTGGAATGGTGTCGTCCCAATTGGGCCACCCGATGACGCACAACCTGTGTTAATTGTCGTCGGATGTCTGATATTATCTACACCGGGCCGCGAACCAGCGACCGGTTGCTGAGTGTCCAACCTGGGCACCTGGACGTCGGCTCGCTGCCACGCCGCCATCTAGCAGTCATACGTTGCCATCCGCCATCATGCTATGGTAGTCGGGCGGCCGTTTACGTACGGAGGGATAACTGCATTATCGTGTCTATACCGGCGTACCACGGACCAGGGATCAGTTACCATCCTGTTCAGTCTGTACGAGATGGGGAGACCCTACATTGAAAACGACTGAGCATAAAGTTGTAAGTGACTCTGACAACTACCTTTTATTAGTGTCGGTATTGAAAATTCCTTTGAAAACTCTGTTCTTGTAGTTCTAGTTACCTTTATAAGAGTTATTCAAAATGGTGTTTTCTAACTATAGCGCGGGAGTACAGCTTTTAAAATTCTTGGTCATTTGTAATGTTTCGGTGATGATGCTATACATTTCATGGTGTTTCCCTGATGATGTTACACATTTTCAAGATTGATGGAGGTAGATAACTGTATTAATTAGCTTGACACAGCCTATCCTTAGTCTTAAAACAATTGAGCGTTAGGCTGTAAGTGACTTTGTTCATTTCCAATTCAACTATAGAAGATGGTGAAAATTCCAGTTGACATGCCTGATCGGAATGGCGTTTCCCAACTATTTTGCAGATATATTTTCCTGTCAGATTCATCGCTACCTTCGAACGGGCAATTGGCCTGGGAAATCCTCTACTGCCTCAATAGGTTTCTCTGACACAAAACGTATCATGGGACGTCATAAGGCGACTTCCATGGTAGCTGGCAATGAGCCAACCTCCAGATGCCACCTAACACTGGCGTAATTTTAGACTAACACACATCCACAAACATCAAGTGGTACACTGATCAGCCAGAAAATTACGACTACGGGTCTACTATCAATATAACGCCATCCAGGTGGTAGCAGCTTCAACTGGCGTGGAATGACTGCTAGTCAGACACAAGCACGGTGCATACCGTATAAGTCAGCGTGCTGTAAGTATGTAGAATGGGGAAAGTGCACGATCTATCTGAGTTTGACCGAAGGGAGATTGTGATGATCTCGAGGCTCGGCACGAACATTTCTGAAATTATACGACTTCGAAGAGTGAGTATCTTCAATACGTGGATGAACCAAGATGAAAACACGTCCAGATCTCGTGGCATTGAGCGGTCACTCCTCATTACAGACATTGGATGGTCTTAGGTCGGGCGGACTGGTAAAACAGGACAGGGCAAAAGTGTGGGGGAACTAACGTCAGACTTTAATGCTGGGCTGAGTACAAGTGTGTCTGAATACACAGTACATTGAACAGTCCTAACGATGGGCCACTGTAGCGGATGACCCATGCATGTGCCTTTTGTAACACCAAGTCCTTGGCAACTACGACTAAAATAGGGTCGTGACGCCGGCCGCTGTGGCCGAGTGGTTCTAGGCGCTTCAGTCTGGACCGCTACGGTCGCAGGTTCGAATCCTTCCTCGGGTATGGATGTGTGTGATATCCTAAGGTTACTTAGGTTTAAGTAGTTCTAAGTTCTAGGGAACTGATGACCTCAGATGTTAAGTCCCATATTGATCAGAGCCATTTGAACCATTTGGGATCATGACCTTCAGCACTGAACGTTGACGCAGTGGCAGAGCGTTACAAGGTCAGATAAATGCCGACACCTTCTTCATCATCCCGTTGGGAGGAGCGAATCCGTTGTTTTCGAGAGGAACAGTTCATTGATACCTCTACTGCGGAACGAAGAACTGCTGGCAGCGGCTCCATTATATTCTGGACAATAATCACGTGGCCATCCAGGTTTCAGTAAAGCTCGTGCAAAGTACCGTGACGGCCAAAGAGTAACGCACACTTGTTGCAGACCACGTACACTCCTTCATAACCATCATGTTTCCTGAAGGCGGTGACATTTATTAACAAGATAATGCGCTATCTCACAAGGCCGGAAGTGCAACGGAATGGTTCGAAGAATACAACGGCGAGCTGGCACCCCAATTTGTCTGATATGAACACGATCGAAAACATTTGAGTTATGATTGAACGGGGCGTCAGAGCTCATCAACTCCCTTCTCCAGAATTTACGCGACCGACCAAGGCCTCATCCTTTCTGTGTCACGTCGCCGCTGTTGTCCGTGCAAAAGGTGGACATACCGACTATTAGATACATGCTCTTAATGTTCTGGCTGATCAGTGTATATCTTATAACATTCTGTGTTATGTGTTTATAGAAACACCATCTTGTCTGAAACAATTAAATAAAGAAACAGCATCGCCTATTCTACATTATCGGCTATGCTCTTCCGTAAGTCCGCTTTAAGGCTGTCTTCACAGCTGTAGCAATATCAGTCTTAACAGTTCATACTCGCATACTGTGAGTATTGAGAATTTAGTGAAACACTTTTTATCCGAAAGAATACAAGACTAGGATACTGGGTCGCCCGCCAACTTACGGGGCTGAGATTCGCATTAGATCAACAAGTCGCAAGTTCTGTAGTCAGCAAGAGAAGCTTATACTTTCTGTTAATGGCAGTGGTTAATCAGTGATTCCAGTGTTTATTCGCATGTAGCAGTGCGTGTGACATCCACTTCAAGAGAAGGTGTTGGAGTGCTGAATCGAAGCTTCGCTATGTCCATGTGACCAAGCATTACGTCTATTTTTTTTAATTTTTTTTTTAAGTCGATAGTCCTTGAAGTTCGTTGTCCTCCTCGGCAGGTATCGCTCCAGCATTTGGCCCACTTTCTCCATTTCCATTACTTACGGAACATTACTGGAGACACGGAATGTGTTGAATTTCTCGTTTGGGTGTTTGGCCCGATGCAACGCGTCACCAAGTAATCCCTTTACAGAAAGTATCATAGAGTGCCCTGCCGCAGTTCCCTCATAAGCACTTTCTATTTCTTTTTTGTCTTTTCCGCTATTCTGTTGAGTTTTTCTGAGTCATCTGTTCTTCTTTATCTATCAAGCACCAAATAACAATTGGATTGTGTTACTAAGTTGCCGTCTACACTTTCAAATTGTAATGTTTCCCGTTTAGTTCATGTTGCACATTGTTGCTGTAATTCTTTATGTATCTGAGTTTTTTTTTTCGTTTTATACTTGTATGCTACTTGAGAACAACTACTTAATGTTACATAAATGTAAGTTTGCACCATATGACACTGATTACATTTTTTGTAGTTTTTCTAACCGTTTACTATCTTGTGAAGTTTGATTTCTTCCTGAATGTCCTGTAGGTCTGCCATGGAAATTCTTGACAGGCAGTAATACTACTGTGAATGTTGGCAGCCATCCTTCCTCATTTCATGGTTCAATTATTTTTATTATGTAGATAGGAGAAAATATTTCTCAACTAGACATAAAATGTAAATTGTCAGTCAATGTTATGTGTTACACTTTTCATTTTGTAGTACGTGGTACATTATCATCTTCCCTCCTGAACTAGTAATTACAGAGAACCTTACAAATGGATCAGGTAAGGCAGTTCTTTCATTGTACACTTCGTTCTAAGAACATTATTGAAAATATCATATACTGTTCACCTTACCACAAACAACATTATAATACAAATTCAACGCGTTTTATTTGGAATATAGTGACTTAACAGCGCGAAATTGAAGTATGTAGAAATTTCAATTCTAGCAAAACAACAGTAGGTTATACATTTCGCTGTCGCAATTGTTCTAACTTCAAATATTTAAAAAAAGATTAACGTAAAAATTTATCCAGCTACAGAATTGGGCTAGTGCCGGTTTGTGACGTCTGCAAGGTCAACATACATATGTGTGGGAATGGATTGCTCACAACAGCTGTAGCAAAAACTGAAAACCTAGCAAAATAACTGAATAATGTCACTTTAAAACTGCTAATAGTATACTATTCACTGTTTTAGGCCCTGTGGGTACTGGAAATGATGACATGAATCTGTCTGACGCAATGCATACACTATGAACCTGCCAACACCAATCATCGAAAATGATGTTATGCTCAGATCATCCTTACCACTGGATGATCTCTGAGTGGCGTATCCAAAAAGAAAGGACTTGGCTTCAGAAAGAGTGAACATACGTGATTTGACGGCAAAATAATGAACTATTATTGGATGAACTAAATTTATGTGTTGGCTTAGCAGTTCTCTGATTGACATATTCCAAAAATGTGAAGTGGCTTAGAAAAGGGAGCAGGAGGAGAAGGTATATTGCTTAGTGTCGGAAGAGAGGTGGGTGGAGGAGATGGGTATGGGAGGGGCTTGGCTTAGGGAAGGGGTGTGTCTTACAAGTTGTGTCATGCGTTTCGCTACTTGTGAAAGTCTGAAAAACTGACCACACACTATTCTTGGTCCAAGGACTACATTGCTCTTCTGCTGTTGATTTTCTCAAATTACTGTGAATACAGTTTTCCTTAATTAATCTACGTTCTGAGGGATCAATATAGATATTGTGGTTTGTTCCAAGTGTAGAAATTCATAGGGGTGTGTGTTTGGGTGAATATTAAAAGTTATCGTGAAATAGCAAAGACACAAATGTGAAAGTCATTGAACCATGGCTGGCTTGCGTTCATGCTGTTTGTTCATTGACATTTTGTCTCAATCGAGTGGCGTCTTATTCCTCCCTGACTTACTACCATAACGAGTTGCTGACTTGCCCCCATCAGTGGCAGCAGCAGCGCTTATCGATACTAGTACTGCTGTACCATCTTTGATGTGATGACTATATTTATATATGGTGGTGTGTGTGTCGCCGGTCGGTTCAGACAGTGCAGTGAGGAAGTCTCCGCGGTTCGTGGTCAGACCGGAACCGCTGGCAGCGTGCACACGCACTCGGATTATTAGGCTCTAGCTCCGAGAGCTACAGTGTTCGTTGTCCATCGAACCTGGACACTGAAGTTAAGTGATCAGTTAACCTGTTATGAAACCTCAACTGCTGTGACATCTCTTCGTTCATTGCCGGTTATTGCTTCCTGGGCCATTGTGACTAGCAGCAATGTATGGTGTGTTGGAGTAGGTGATATTTTGCAGCCGTCTTCCTGCATGGTCTTTAACTATTCTATTGGTTGTTACTTATCTGATATTATCCATTGTCGTACCGTTGGTCTGGTGGACGGGAATTGAATAGGTTGTTGGTCTGTCCTTGAGCTGTCCCTGTCTCGGGTTGCCATCTGATTATTTAACTTTACTCTTGGCTGCCTGTCTCACCTCACCTAACGTCAGAGCTACCTCCTCAGGCCGACTCTTGGAACACTTCTGAGCACCACTGTTCTCTTAGTTTTAGACTGTTATTTTAATTAAGTCTGATGTACTGTGTGAGGCCTCCATCTGTCTATTAATTTAGTTTGTTATAATCTCAAAATAAGACCTTGAGCTGATTAAAATTAAAATTTGAAGACTGACTTGTTGAAGAACTAAATTTTGAAAGTTTGTTGTATCTGAAGTTCTTGTTATCCAGGCCTCAAAACCTGAGTTGTTCAATGTCCAGTGTGTGGACATCAGCCAAGCTTTTACGTGAAATATTTTTAAGATAAGGCCTTCAGCCGACTTAAATTAAATGTGAAGATTGATTTGTTGAATAATTAAAATTTTGACGATTTGTTCTATCTGAAATTCTTGTTATCCAGGCCCTAAGTCCTGAGTTGTTAAGCGTCCAGTGTGTGGTCTTCAGCTGAGCTTTTTCGTGAAATGTTTTTAAGATAAGGCCTTCAGCTTTCTTAAATTAAAATTTTGAAAATTGATTTGTTTAAAACTAAGTTCACTTAAAAAAATTCTCTAACTGAAATTCTTGTTATGCAGGCCCTAAGCTCTGAGTTGTTCAAGCCGAGTATTTACGTGAATTTTTGTAGTATGGTTTTGGGCCGCCAGCCTAGGAGGTATTGCACGTTTTCTTAACTAGGCCTTCAGCCATATTGTTTTAATTTCATCCTTTTGAACCAATGTGTAATTAAGTGGCTCTTAGGAAAATAAAGTTTGTGTGTTTTCTGTAACTAATAGTAACTGGAAACAGCCCCCTTCCACAACCACAGCCTCATGCACTCTGTGCTGCGAAATCAGATTTCAAGAATGACTGATTTAATTGATCGAATGCATCACATTTTACCTGAGGTGAAAGCAACCTTGCAAATAGAGGATGGATGTCCCACCTGCCGTCCACTCCATCAGATGATAGTTGTGCCTATTAAGATGCCTCTTTAAGCTGCCCTTGTACGACGTTGGTATAGGGCTGACACTGTCGTAGACAGGAACTACAAAAATAGAACAGAGTACATCTCCGAAAGTGTGTGGAAGTTTAAAAAATTTTCCAACAGCTTCATGCATCGATTTGTTAATCTAGGTGAAACAGGAAGACTAAGCAGAAATCAAAGTAGGAGGGTGGAAGCAGACAACGATGCACAAAGAAACCAGAAGCTATATTCGTGGATGATAAAGAAGGTTCGATTGTCACTCCAGCAAAAAAATATTATATCCTTATTTTATATTCAAACACCTAGCAGCTGGTAAGAAAAACCGATATGTAACAATTGATTTTATTTAGTTAACAATCCGATTACATGTTGGGTTCGTACCTCCATCACAGAACTTCACATCATACACTTCATCTTTAAATGCATGCTCACTTTGTTACTTCTGAATGGAGGTATCTCAGAAACCTTTCGTGATTAGTTAACACGAACGAAGGATCTTGATAGCAGTCACGGTTTATTACAAAAACTGTCGTCTCTTATTTCCACGTTTAGATTTGGTTACTGTGTTGGCGAAAATTTCGGTAATTCGTTACTCTTCGTGGCTAGTCAGCAATATGATTAGATTCATACTTGTTCCATAGTTCATGAATATTACATTTCGTAGTGATGTGTTATTTTAATGAAAGATTTCATTACATACCATGATTCAAAATGTTTACAAAAATTTTTTACTCTCTCTCACATTCTTTTTTATCTCTCTCTCTCTCTCTCTCTCTCTCTCTCTCTCTCTCTCTCTCTGTCTCTCTCTCTCTCTCTCTCTCTTCTCACACACACGTACGCACACACACACACACACACACACACACACACACACACACACACACACACACACACACACACACACACACACACACACACAACACATTCTTTTTTATTTTTATTTTTTGTTATGCTTGACTATCGGCTAGGTACGAAAAGATGAATGAATGAATTTCTTAGAGAGTTACTGATTTATGATGCTTAATTGGCAATCAGTTCTTAGTGTTATTAGTAGCTACGCTCCAGCACCTGAACCTAGTTAGAGAAATGCGGATCAGATGCCTTGCGTATTCCAGGCCGTAGCAGCCGCGTCTTTGAGACGCCAGCTATGGTCGCTTCCCATCCTGCTGTAGGATTACATCGGTTCGTCTTCTTCCTGCTGGTACTGTAACTGATATTTGAAAATAAGGCAAGGTGTGTTTGGCAATTCTGTGATCGACGAGTTACTGTCTGGTGTGCACGGAATTAAGCCTAAAAGTTTACTTGATTTTCCTGTCATTTTGATTGAATAATCTGTGTTATTATCGATTGAGGTGTAACAAAATATTGTAAATTTGCGGTTTCAGCCCAGGAAAGTCATTGCACGTGGAATCGCAACTAATCTCGTCCTTTAAATTGCACTTTACGAGCTCTAGCCACTATTTGCCTCGTAAGAGGGATCCAAGACGTATATGTCTTTGCTAGGTGTGTGGCAACGAGCTGACCTGTGCAAAAACATTTGCTATGGTTCGTAGTTCCAGTCTCGCTAATTGTGACGTTTTTATCCCTTCTGTGAAAGAGCTAGAAGCAGTCAGATCAAACATCGATAAGGAATTCGCAATAAAATACTTTCGACCCATAGTGCAACGCTGAAAAACTTACACTGTTGCACTACAGATAACGCCTCTTTCTAGGAATACATATCTTTATTTATGAAATGCCACATTTGCATACCTCTTGAGTATGACACAGCATACCAATTAAACGCAAACCCAATCGAAATTTAAGTGAGTAGTATTTTACTAATTAGTTCCGATAGAGGCACGCTTGTGTACAGAT
The DNA here is from genome assembly GCF_023897955.1 of Schistocerca gregaria. Lineage (NCBI taxonomy): Eukaryota > Metazoa > Arthropoda > Insecta > Orthoptera > Acrididae > Schistocerca > Schistocerca gregaria. Next base: position 368,707,650 of record NC_064924.1, read on the forward strand.
ACTCATATTTAATAAAACAGACATTCGTCGTAAGTTATGGTGGGTAGTTGTATTTCGTTTCTTATAATACAGAGCACAATTTCTTAAGGTTCTTTTTGTGTTGTTAAAACAATAGTAAACATGAGAGAGAAACTAATAAGCAGCGATAAATGTGAATACTCTGATGTTATCTATAACAGTCTGACAATGAACATGCCGCTTATTGATTACCAGCATGTAGAAAACTTGTTCTCAGATAAAGCTGTAAACCAAGGTTTGAAGAAGAATAAAATTCCACTACTACACGACAGCTAACGTAGAAAATACTTTTCTGACGTGTTTTGGCACTATACGTACAAAATTCAAAAGTTTCGAGATGCATCTGCTGCCTAGCCGTCTATTAAACATGAAAAGAACAAAACGTCGCGCAAGTTAGCCCTTTTCCCAAATGTGACTATTTTGGGTTGAGAAGGGTAGGGAATTATGTTGAAAGTTCCATTAGATTGATAACTTCAGCAGACAGCAGAACTGTGTTTTCAAAAATGTGGTCTGTTGGATTGGTGGTAGGTTCATATACGTATGGTGTTGGGTCGATTCCAACTGCGGCCAATGATTTTTGATAGGGAGAGACAGATGCTATTCTCTTCTGGTCTGAAATTCACATTAAACATGATATTCCTTCACCACCAAGTAGACGTTAGGTTGAACCACAATAAAGTCAGGAGTGGCGACATGAATAAACTCTGTCACCAGTTACCTTCCTTATACTAGTTGTTTATTTCTAGTGACGAAACAGACTCTATGTAGTTCACACGACACTAATTCTGTCTTTTATTTGAGCTTCTGTATGTCGATAAAATAGGTTCTGAACTGGGAATCAACTCAGACCGCCCTTAAAGCGGAATTTGATCCCTTCGTGACAATACAGCTCGACTAAAACTGGTCGTTTGGTCAAAACTGCTAATTCCTTAAACTCTCCACATATTGTGCGTGAATGGGTTTGAATCCTGGCCCGTCACTAGAGTTTTCATTATGTATTATCAACCTATAACATGAGAATACCTATCTTATGGTGGATAGCAATTTTGATTTTTAATGTATTTCCATTCGTTGTCAACACTAACGATATCTGACGTTTCTGACTCCCAGTGAGACACAGAACCATTTGTGATGTCACTGTAAATTCAAGGATGTTATTCCGAGATGCTGGTGCGGAAAAATTCGGTAGCTGACGTCTCTTTGTGTGTAGTCAACAATGATATGTGTGGGGTTCGATTCCCAGTCGGCATTGAGCTCTTCTTCATATTATTTCTAGTTTAAACTTGCTCACATGTCGCTGCTTGTGTAACAAACCCATACGTAACGTTCGTTTTCTCAGAACATAACAGCGATAGTTGCCAGGTTGGAGTCCTGGGAAGGAAAAAAATTAATGTATTGTCACGTCAATTCAGTTTAAACATATAGCTACTGCCGATAAAATCCGATACGTCACAGTTGATTGTGCTTCGATAACAATTTGATTAGGTTCTGGGTTCGAATCCCTGTCCAACACAAAGCTTTACTTCACGGCATTTCAAGTAAGTTACTTGTGAAGAAGCAATATTTAACATATCTCGTAGTTCGCTAATAGGGACAATAGATGCTGGGTAGGAATTAGCGCCCTTTAAAAATCTTTACGTTATGTAATTTAAAGTTGATATTAGCAAACTGATAGTGTCTAAAATCGGGGTATATCACTCCCTGTATGCCTAGTCAGGAATCATAGTTAGTTTCCGTCAGTCACGAAATCTTTCCTTAGTCTGCATGACCTGGGTCTGAATCCATATGCACAACGAGAGGGTTCGTCGTGTCAATTTGTTAAATAATAAGTACGGCATGTTACTTTGAAGAGTAACTCATGAATACGATGAACTTTCTACGTTGATTATCTATCTGACGTAATAATGAGAGTGTTAACATTTTAGGTATGTCACATAATGTAATAAATGTGGGCTCATAAGCCTTAAGGACAGTCTTATCTGTGATAAGGTGTTCCCTGGTACTCTTAATATCGTAGTATTATTTTACATCTTGAGTTATTGCAATAAAGAGCAGTGTTTTCAAGTGGTGACTTGTTGGAAGCATTTTCAATAGTTAAATGACAGTATCAAGGAGCGATTAGAGGACGTGCTAGATAGCTGCGTTATGCGGGTTGCATGCGAATCAGGCGAAATTATATTTGGGTCGTTCCGATACTTTTGGGCACAACTGTACATTCAGTGGTCTATATTGATACTCTCTAGTAAATGTGTTGGAAATAGCCGGTACTAAAGACGTAATAAATTAAATTGACGTACGTGATGCTGATTTGTAAGACAAAAATTCTTTATGCACATTGTTGTACATGCAGAGTGAGGAAAATGTACGTGAGATCAAAAAACTGAAGACGCAGAACTTGTTTCACTATTTTGTATCTACTGTTCACAGGTGATGCATCTCTCATCTGGTGAAAGCCCACATTTATGATGTTAGAAGAGTTGAACAGCAATGCGAATACCACCTTTGGATGCAATGGTTTCGTTCGCAACACTATAATGTGAAAAATGGAAGTAACTTTAGCCCACAAATACAGTTACGGCAACTACAATAAGGAAATATTTTGCAGTTGTAATGAATATCATGATAAAGTCTTATGAATTTTTATAGTATCAACGTTCTGCACATGTACCTTAGTGTGTTTCAAAAAATTTCTGCGATATGCTTATTAAAGAGAATACTGTTACTCCAAGACAATAAACAAAAGAAAGCATCAGAAGAGAGAGAGAGAGAGAGAGAGAGAGAGAGAGAGAGAGAGAGAGAGAGAGAGAGAGAGAGAAGGAGAGGGAGAGATATAAAGAGGAGGGCCCATCATGATAAACAGGCAGTATGTAAATGCAAAGTACTGGCGCGCCAGTAGTTTATATATCGTGAATGCACAAAACACAGGCACCAAAATCCGTTTAGCATCCGTGGATACCTCAGAAAGTTCCCCTAATTTATTATCTTTCTTCCAGTTATTCTCGTCGGTAAGGGTTATAATAGTTTCATTAATATAGAGCCAGTACTATATTTTGACGTTAAATGTTTTCTTTCATTTTTTTAAGAGGTCCATAAGGCTAAGGCCAGATGTTCCAATTTTAAAGGCCCTGGATTCCAGTCACTTTTATAAAGTAACTGACACTTCACTGTTATTATTTTTTAATACGAGGCCAAAGGGCCGTATTTAGTACTCGCATTAAACCAGATAATTTTATATAATTGTTTTACGTAAATTTTATTCGTCAAATGTTCTAAAGTGCTACTGCTTCAGGGTTTTACAAGTGATATGAGGCATGTGTTCTGAACAGAAACACACACACACACACACACACACACACACACACACACACACACACACACACACACATATATATATATATATATATATATATATATATATATATATATATATATATATATATATGCAGTAGTTTACTCCACTCGACTTGAGGCGCCATTGCATCGCAGATGCTTATGGCTAGCCCGACCAATGTACGACAGCCTCACGCCAACCATCAGTCAGACAACGAGGTTATGCTTCAGAGGTCGTCCAACCTATGGCTATAACCAAGTGAATGATCTGCTATTGCAGTATGATGACTGTGAATGGAGTAATGTGTGTGAGGCAATGAACGCACTGCCTTCACTTATGAGTATTCTCATATCATTCATATTCTGTGTAATACTGGGCGCCTGACGTTCTTCTTCTTATTATATGTATCCAGAAATAAATTTACCGGTACATGAGTACATAAAAGCGAACGTGAGGAGGCTTGCTGACAAGAGCGATTGTGAATTTTCTTGGTGGTTACGTTTGAACCAGCTTTTCTGACGAACTTGTGCTACAGGTGAAGCTCAGCACAATTTGTCTGCAGCTCGTTTTGAGGTGGTCAGCATTGCTGCCTCTGGATCACGGCCCTCGGATTCTATTCCCAGCCGGATTGGGAATTTTCGGAGCCTGGGGACCGGGTGTTTATGTTGTCTTCATCATTCCATCGTCACCACCATCACTCGTGACAGTGGCTGACTTGGAATGTGTAGAAATTGGACTGTGTAAAAATTGGGACTTTGTAAGGGCACTGATGACCACGCAGCTGAACGCTCCGCAAACCAAACATCAAAATCATCACCACAATTTCATCAGCATCCATTTTATTCACAAAGAGAAGGTGATGTTACACAGCAGTTTATCCCAAAACTCTTACGAAGCGTTTAGTGTCATATGCACATCCTCATGGTCAATGTAGTCGACCTTTTTATGATGCCTAATAGCTGCAGATGATATTTGGTATTGCCAGTGATTGCACTCCTTATTAAACTCTTCTCTTACGTTCCTTTTATAACAGTCAAAGCAGTCATTTTCTTCAGTCATGGCGAGCGTTTTGTAGCTAGCTCACAAAAGGGGAGATTACGTGAAGGATCAAGCAGAGTAATAAATTTGTTCACTGCTGAAAATTACCCTTGAAAGCAGGTAAAGAATGGAGAATTCGCTTAGTCCAAACTCCGGTCGATGGGCGACTGTGGGGCGGCTATCTGCGTAAAAGACAGTTTTGCTTGAGGAACGGGTAGGATCCCTTTCAGGAAAGATTGAATTCTAAACCAGCTCCAGCTTACAGAGAAGGTAGACCGTTAGTACAACCGTTTGTCTCGGCAGACGTGCTACGAAGTAATGTTAGTTTAAAACACTTGTAAACAATTTCCTGACTGGAGAGCATGTTCTTTCTTGTGTGTACCTACGTGAAAGTCTTTCGATTCGTCAGCTTCATAATCCTGTCGTGGACTGGGAGAAGTTTTCTGTCTTCCTCCCCACACCTTGGAATTATTGATTAATGACAACAAAATCCGCAGGAGTACGAGTTTGTTGAACTTATGTACAAAAACCGTTACTGAACGGAACTCGCAGCGACCGCTGCAGTTTTCCAGCAATTTTCCTATACTTGTACAAACAGGCAAGTTACAGGTGGTTTAAATGGATCATTTTATTGCTTGCAGAATGAAGAGTAAATACTTGTGGACAGGCGACTGAGAAGAAAATACTTGCTGCCAGATACCACTTGCACCCATACGGATGTCTCCACTGTAGTTCCGAGTGCAGAGGTCAAGCCAGACTCAGGTGTTACCACCGCTGCCTACTGCATTCATGCTGTATGAGAGTGGTAAGAATGAGCTTTCAATAGAATCACCATGTCGATTATAGTTAACTTGCATGAGGGCCTAACTGCACAATTTTTACATTCTCAGCCTTACAGTTGCTTTTGTCACGCACTTTAATGATTCTGCTGGTGTTCGTCCTTATTTCTCCCGTTTCTTGCTTTTAACCACATCCCATTCCTGCAGTACCCACGACTTATTCTCGTGATTATACATTTACTGTGCTCACTCACCTGACACAAAGCTATATTTCATGAATACAATCCTTCGTTCTTTTATTAAATTTTCACTTGCTTATCTCAGTGAAACGTATGTTGATGCTTCATGATAATAAACTTTTAGTCTTAAAGTGACTGCTCTGTCTTTTACGGATAAAAATCCCCCTCTCAGTAATATATGCATGTGAGTGTGGTACGTATAGAAGCACAACAGAATTTTTTATTTACTTTCTTAATCAAATGATTTTTTCTATTTGGAAAAGATATGATACTTAATAAGTTTAAAACCTCCTTTCATAAATTAAATTCAGTATTTCTTCTGTCACCCAAGGATTTCTACTGGCCCTCGTTTTTTTACCTACTTGATACTCTGCTGCCTTCACCACTTCATCCCTCAAAGCTATCCATTCTTCTTTTACTGTATTCCTTTTCCCCCTTCTTGTCAATTGTTCCTTAATGCTCTTGCTGAAACTCTCTGCAACCTCTGGTTCCTTCAGTTTATCCAGGCCCCACCTCCTCAAATTCCCATCTTTTTGCAGTTTCTTCAGTTTTAATCTGCAGTTCATAACCAACAGATTGTGGTCAGAGTCCACATCCGCCGCTGGAAATGTCTTACAATTTGAAACCTGGTCCCCAAATCTCGGTCTTACCATTATATAATCTATCTGATATCTTCTAGTATCTCCAGGGCTCTTCCATGTATACAACCCTCTTCTTATTCTCCCATTTACGCACTAGCTAATCAAAAGAAAAGCATCCTGACCCCAATACGGACAGTGCTCACCCTCCACTTTTATGATGGCTTGAACTCTGATGGGGGCACTTTCAACCGCGTGTCTTCATGTCTGTGATGGAATGGGAACCCTTTCTTCCACAAGAGCTGAAGGATGGTAGGGTTTGTGATTGCTTCGGTCCTTTCCTCACACACTGCAGTGCCATCCTTACTTTTACGCATCTCATATTTCCGTTGATTAACCTCTTACAAAATTCGTTATGTTTGGCCATTACGCAACTGTCCTGCTCTCCCCCTCTCTCTGTTGGTCAATACGAGAGGATCTCTGTAAGAACAGACGTCTTTTTTTTATATCCACCTCCCAATTACTTATGTTAACCAAAGATAGTTGCTTTCACATTTCGTTAAACGTTCTTGGTTTTGTGGATGCTTAAAAGTGGTAGCTGTGTTTCACAGTTATCTTAAAATTTTCTGTCCTCATTCCACTCACTCAGATATTGTCAGAAAAGGACAGGTATTTAGGTAAACTGTGACAACCTGCAGTTCTGCCCGCATTAGGTATTCTTATAGGAATCCGCCAACATGTCGTACATCCACACGCAACACGCAGCTCACTAGAAACCCATTATTCCCACACCGCTTACACGTTCAATCTGGATAGTGACGTTTAGTGTGTTCGGCTTCAGGCCAACTTCCCGCAGCGCAATGTCTGTGATTACCCGGAGCACGCATGTGAGCAGCCCAGCTGATCCCCCAGTAATTCTGCTCCCTCTGTTTCCCCTGTTGGATAACAACCCACGGAATGTTCCTTCACCCACAACCAAGAACAGTATTGTTCCGAAGATGTGTACATACACTTCAATATAGGAAATTATAACCTACATAGTTCAGTACTGGCACTCGTTGATACTGATTCACATTTTGTTTATAGTAGGAGATTGTTTTACTTTCATTTGTGCGTCTATTTTCGGTTTTACATAAGTTACTTGATGATTTGGGAAAAGGTTTACAGAGCCTTACCCTTCCTGCTCTTTATAAATGTATGTTGGTACAGTTACAATAGTAACGTGTTGTAGTGTAAGATAATAAACTTTGAGTCTTAAAGTAACTGCTCTGTCTTTTACGAATAAAAATCCCCCTCTCAGTAATATATGCATGTGAGTGTGGTACGTATAGAAGCACAACAGTATTTTTTATTTACTTTCTTAATTAAATGATTTTTTTCTATTTGGAAAAGATATGATACGTAATACGTTATATGGCTTTAAAACGTAAAATAATAAAAGTGATACCAGTTAAAATGTAGCGGAATAGCGTGGAAAACCACCATCTTTGTCTAATTAATATTCGTGGCTTTAATGACATCCTTCACTTGTCAATTTGTAAATGTATTGATGCTAATAATTGTCTATTTTACACCAGAAATGTGTTGATTTTTATTGTTTGTTAACGTTAATCTGACTGTTATATTTTTAACATTTTAACAAGTGGATAAGCGGGTGAGTCTTGTACAAACCTCAAAACACGCAGTTAAGTTTTCATAAATTTTGGAGTATTATCTAATGCATTACCCAGTTATGTTACTTTATCCGTATTTTCAGAAAATAGGGATATTTATTTAGTGTAATGTTTTTCATTGGCTTGGTTGGTGGCAGTATATATTTCGTTTATTACTCAAAAGTATTTAATAATGTTACCCAAGGATATAAAGGAAATCTATGTCATGTACACATATAACGATAAAGCTGTCAACAACCTGAAAAGTGGTTCGAATTCTCCAGATATTTTCTGGCAACTGCCCTGTTGCTCTCTGCGACTTCTCAACTTATTTATCCAGTCTGTTGTAAGCGGCCCTCCAGTTTAATAGGGAATACGAGTCATTGTCAAACGTGAAAGAACAGTTATGTGTAAAAAAATGTCTTTGGACCCATCCCGTATTGGCACTTGGACCGTCATGATTTATTATCTGATACGTACCCACTGTACCGCCGAGCAAATTGGAAACCATAATATTTACACTTGTCTTAGTTATTAAACAGGCCGTTGCACATGAATAAAGTTACAAACTCTTGTGAATTTTTCAAAATGTAATATTGAAGGTATTTTATGATGAGACAGAAGCACTTCACTGCAGGCAATTGATAGTAGAACGTCTTCTTTGAAAGCATATGCTGGAGATAGGACGAGAAGCTAAGGGTCGCCGTGGTGAAGGACCAGGAGAATTTGGAGGTAGGCACTTAGGCTTTTCTGTTCTTATCTAATTACAGTTACGATTTACCTCTGCTTTGTAGGCAACTACTGTTTTTCATAGTTTCTTAGTCTGAAAGGTTCAAAATTGGTCGTTACATGATGAAGTAGTAACTCTACTGAGGTTAGGTGAATGCGACTAATGATCGACTATTCAAATTTTAGCTATTCTCTAGAAAGGGGCCTAACATTAAGTTATTTCCACCTTTCCTTACTTAACTGAATTTGCTTTGGAGTTAATAATCTCTGCACAGACTGTTTCAGATGAAAACACATTCCTTCTTTTTTTTTTTTTTGGTGGCTGTTATATTTCTCCAGCGTCTCATGGCAGTTGGAGAGCTCTACACGTCTATGTACATACTGTCTCCATTAAGCATTTGCATAGCATTTGCTGCAGCAGTCGACGTAGATATTTGCGTGATGCCCTCACTAGTTCACATATCCATGTTAAGCGTTTAGGACTGCTGTGACAGTGGTGCTGCTTTACATAAGAGATGACAAAATAGTCTTAACTGCTTGACGACACCTCTCTCATCTTATTCTTCTCCCCTTGTCAGGCGTCGACGGAAGGTCGTATTGGCAGTTTGTCCCCCTTGTTCGTAGTATTCAAATGACTTACTACAAAGAGGGGGAAACTGTCACAACACGACCCACTATTTGAAGTGACTAATCTTGCCTAAGAGTATATTTGTAACATCTCTCAGTTTCTGGCGGTTGCTACAGATATTGGTATCGCTCGCTATTCGGAGGCCAATACACAGACGGTTAATCGTGGTTGTGGAAGGAGGCTGGAATTGTCGCCCGATGATGTCCTATATTGCTAGACTAGAGAAAGATCTGGTGATCGAGCAGGCCAAAGCAACATGTCGACATTTTGTATAGCACTTTGTGTTACAACAGCAGCATGTGAGAGAGCGTTATCGTGTTGAATAATACACCACGCAATGCTGTTCATGACTGGCGTACAGTATTGCAGTCAAGATTCATGGGATAACCACAACAGTGCTCGTGCTGTCATACGAAATTTCACCCCAGACCTCAATATCGTTCTAGTTCTAATTTCTAAGGTACTGATGACCTCAGAAGTTAAGTCCCATAGTGCTCAGAGCCATTTGAATCATATTACTTGAATGCGATCGAGGATATGAGCGTGCGATGTCGCTTCGAACCGATGCTGTAATCTGAAAGCTGCAACATATATTTAACGTATTAAAAATTTTATGTCAATGGACGTTTAACCATTTATGACGTCGTTCTGATAAAATGTTGTGCTGTGTTGCCTTTATGTTGGTCACAATGTATGCTAACAACAATACTGTGTCACCTAAACCGTCGAGGGCCGTTGCCTAGCAATGACTTCCATATTCTCTCGAGTATTAGAAGTGCCTATCCGAATTCGCTGTGTGAGTTATTGAGTGAAAGAAGCTTCAGCTTTAATTCAAGTGTTGTAGAGTGAATTTTGTGTTTCGAGAACAGCTATCGAAACATTTTAAAGTTCTTGGGGAGCTTTAGAAGCTTTGACGAAGCGAACACGCAGCTTCAGAACCGAGAACCATTGTACCTGCAAGAGGTATGGGCTAGCCGCGTATTTGTCATTTGTATATACATCTTTCGGAATCATCTGTAGTTACAATTTCGTAGATGCTTTTAATTGTCTGTGTACTTGGTAGAGAAATACTAGAAGGTTGAAGCATGTGGTAGAGTGTGGTGTGATTACAGAACCTGATGTTATTAACAGTAATAACGTGAAACACCATTTTCTTTCATTTTTTCATGGAGATTCAAATATTAAATGCTTGCTTTTTCAGACAGATTTCTATACCTTCTATTTTGCGTAGTTCGTGCACTTTCATTTTGTATTCTAAAACCAATTTCTTAGTTCCTCAATGGCAAACGTGTCAAGCGCATCGTCCTTCTCCACCCGTTTGCTTTGACCCATGAAACCCTATGTGACGTCATGACTTTATGTTGAATTGTATCTAAGCGCACTGTTATTAAAAGTTAGCCTGTGGTTGTGTTACTTACCAGTGTAGGCAGTGATGTCTGTAAACCATGCTGTCTTTCCAAATACGTCGCGACATACGAGGGTTTGGTTTGGGTGGAACCTGAGACTACAGATTAAGAGACCAGTAACGATTATATTTTTATTCTGTTTTTTGACAAATATATGTCTCTTTCTTTCTGAATATCGCACGATTCCCCAGGGTAAACGTAGGCAGGACCTTCAGAGCATAAGATAACTTTTTGTGAGTGAAACGATTAGTAATTTTGATTATCATTTGATTCATATAGTTGTTTAGGTATATTTTTAATGTGAGAAGTTTGTCGAGAGTGAGGTTAGCCGTAGTGAAATTGCATTGCTGTTGTTAATGTCATTCATAAATTTTTAATTTACAAATATTTTGCCGTTTTTCGAATGTCACTCTTTGAGACACTGCGTTAATGAAATCCACTGTTCCTAAGAAGCTCAAATTTTTTTTACCGGTCGCTCACTCTCACGGCGCATATATTTTTTTTTACTTTTCTTGTAGTTCGTAGTAATTGTTAAGCTAAATTGGATCGAGGTTTTGGTATTTATTGGTGAATTATTCATTTTCGGTTTTGAGTTATTTATTTCCGTTTGCAGTATGATTCCAGTTTTTTTACTTTCTTTAGGTTCATTCTAATGGAATTGCGTATATAATTTTTCGATTAAGTTGATGTGATCTGGATGTGGTTTTGTAACTCTGTCCTCAGTTCAGGAATAGAGTTCACACGAAATAGGGTACAAACTTTCTATGTGTATGGCTTTTTGTTCATTTTGTTCGATTTATTCTGGAGAAATTCATGTGCGTCATCCTTGCATAATGAGATTCGTGTGTGTGTGTGTATATATGTGTACACAACGGTATATATTGTGTGTGTGTGTGTGTGTGTGTGTGAGTGAGTGAGAGAGAGAGAGAGAGAGAGAGAGAGAGAGAGCGCGTTTGGGTATGTGCTTGGGGGGGGGGGGGGGGGGGGGGGGGGCGCTGGTCTTGTATATACTGCGATACCATTCGTGTATTATTTTTCAATATTTTTAGGTTTATCACAGAAAAATTCCTATTCGATATTTTTCGATTATGTCATTTTGTGGAGATGTGTGTCATATCGCTGTCTTCCTTTGAGCTACAGGTCAAGCGAAGATTCAATTCAAATTCTGCCATTTTTGAAGTTTTTTCTGTTTGTGTTAGAGACATTTGTAGAGGATCTGTTATCGCTGTTTGTTAAAGCTATATAGGTACATCGTACGCTGCAATTAAACTTGTTTATTTATGTTTTCTTTTGCGTCATTTCGGAAGAATGTGTGTGTGAGCTATTTTTCAGTTATGTTGTTTTGTGGACGTGTCTAGTACCACTGTCTTCATTTCATCTGTATTGGTCAAGCGAATTATTCGAATCCAGTTTTGTGTTTACTATATATTTTCGTTCGGTTTATTCTAGAGAAGTTCTTAAATGTTCTTAGGTTTCGTAAACTTTTTAATATGTTCCCATCCACAACTCCTCCGATTACTGCGATTGTCCTGATAATTTAATTTCATATGGTGATTCAAATAGTTCTCTTTGTTTTTTGTTTGTTAAGAAGTACGTTACACAATACACAACAGTATATTTTAACAGAAACGATCGATTTCTGTCTAGGACCAGACCATCATCGTGTCCAAAAACCGTCTCAGCTATCGTCTGACTAAATCGAATCGCAGTAATCAGATGCAAATTGTTCCGTCTTTGTTAGTAGCTGTACATTCGTAAAATTTCGTCCATTTAACCTCGACCACGCTTTTTCCCAGTATTGGATATATATAGATAATATCAATGATGGATATTTGTACATCTGCTAACTCCTATTCCAATTAAACAAACGCTTAGGAGCGATGGTTTTCATACCGTATGATTTTCTGGTTGTAGGCTGAAATCGGTCGTCTGTAATAAAATATGCCGTTACAGCTGTGTCCTGCATATGGCAGTTCTTAACATTTATTAAAGTTGTACAGCACCACCCACACAAAATTTTTATGTTTGTTTTTGATTGTGTTAATCTATATTGCTGTCGCCGTCTTCAAGAGTGCCATCGCTTTCTTATTACATTTTATCTGTGGTTGTCGTAGAATCTCGTGTAAACCATCCACTTTTCTCAAATATGACGTCGTGGGTCAGAGCAGACGGATAGAACTGTAGCGTGCTCTATTCCTTTCATTTTCTGAGATTCACAACAACAACGATGTTAGCGATCTTTCTCGCTTGTTGATTACACATACAGTGTCTGTAGTCATATCAGGGTCACGCTGCTGAAATTTTCTTCTGTCAGTGAAAACTGTTGGAATTGTGTGAACAATATATTTCGTGTGTGACGCACAAAGTGGACTGTGTAAAATAGACCTCTTTGGCATTGTCTAACACTCTTTGTGTGCGCTACTTATTCTTTTGTGTTCGCTGTAAATTTTTTTGTTCTTGATTGTGCAAATATAGTTATTAGTAAAATGTCCTTTTTTCTCCTTAATACTTATTCAGCTGCGCAAATTCCAATAGGTTATGGGCCCAGACTGCATTTGGAATAAGTATATCAATAAAATAGAAAGCAGAAAGTATTGGAAAAGTTCCAATTTACGTGAATTGCGAGTTATCCTTACAAGACGATCGCAGTTTTTTTCCCGCATTATTTTTCGGTGTTCTTTACGGCAATAAAAAGCAAGTTACCGTTAAGAATGAGTGCACCACAAATTCCACAGATTGAAAGACTTATAGGTCGCGAAACCATGCAGCCTGGAAGTTCGCAGTAGAAGCGTATTTACGTTTAGACGACCTGTGGGACGTGGTAGATGGGACAATGAAATCCACAGATCAGAATTATTCAAGTAAGGATAGGAAAGAAAAATCTAAATTGATATTACTGATTGATTCGGTGAATTATGTTCACGTTGAAAAAGCTGCTACAGTGAAAGAAGTCTGGGACAATTTACTAAGTGCATTCGAGGATGGTGGTCTTACGAGAAAAGTAGGATTATTAAGCGAGTTAACTACCACTCGTCTGCACAAATGTAAGAGTGTAGACGAATACGTTAACAAAATAATAACCACGTCGAACCGACTGACGAATGGCTAGGAACATCGCTGTTGGTAGGACTGCCCGAAAGGTGTGCACCTATGATTATGGGACTTGAAAGCTCGGGTATACCAATCACAGGCGACAGTGTTAAGGTGAAAATCCTGCATCTCCATCTACATCTACATGACTACTCTGTAATTCAAATTTAAGTGCTTGGCAGAGGGTTCATCGAACCACAATCATACTATCTCTCTACTATTCCACTCCCGAACAGCGAGCGGGAAAAACGAACACCTAAAGCTGTCTGTTCGAGCTCTAATTTCTCTTATTTTATTTTGATGATCATTCCTACCTATGTAGGTTGGGCTCAACAAAATATTTTCGCATTCGGAAGAGAAAGTTGGTGACTGAAATTTCGTGAAAAGGTCTCGCCGCGACGAAAAACGTCTATGCTGTAATGACTTCCATCCCAACTCGTGTATCATATCTGCCACACTCTCTCCCCTATAACGCGATAATACAAAACGAGCTGCCCTTCTTTGCACCCTCTCGATGTCCTCCGTCAATCCCACCTGGTAAGGATCCCACACCGCGCAGCAATATTCTAACAGAGGACGACCGAGTGTAGTGTAAGCTGTCTCTTTAGTGGACTTGTTGCGTCTTCTAAGTGTCCTGCCAATGAAACGCAACCTTTGGCTTACCTTCCCGACAGTATTATCTATGTGGTCCTTCCAAATGAAGTTGTTCGTAATTTTAACACCCAGGTACTTAGGTGAATTGACAGCCTTGAGAATTGTACTATTTAACGAGTAATCGAATTCCAACGGATTTCTTTTGGAACTCATGTGGATCATCTCACACTTTTCGTTATTTAGCGTCAACTGCCACTTGACACACCATACAGCAATCTTTTCTAAATCGCTTTGCAGCTGATACTGGTCTTCGGATGACCTTACTAGAAGGTAAATTACAGCATCATCTGCTAACAGTCTAAGAGAACTGCTCAGATTGTCACCCAGGTCATTTATATAGATCAGGAACAGTAGCGGTCCCAGGACGCTTCCCTGGGGAACACCTGATATCACTTCAGTTTTACTCGATGATTTGCCGTCTATTACTACGAACTGCGACCTTCCTGACAGGAAATCACGAATCCAGTCGCAGGACGTAAAGAGTGCTCCAAGCTGTTGTACATTGGAGAAGGAAGGTGCGTGTGCTCTCTACTCAAAAAACAAAAAGAAGAAATCGGTGAGGTGGTATAAATGTCAGAAGATGGGACATATTGCGTCTCAGTGCAAAGAAAAAGTAAGCCCAAGATCAGATACTCAGCAAAATAGGCATGTTACTGATAGCCCAGAGAAAAGGACCAATAACAAAGGTAGAGCACTCTTATGTTTATATTCTTTTGGTGGGATGAGCAATCGTGATATGGAATGGATTTTAGACTAAGGTGCATCTGTGCGTATTGTTAAAGATAAATCACTTCTTTATTACATCAAAGATAAGACTCACATGGGTATATCTACTCTTGATGGCAACAAGCTCCAGTGTCACCTGGCTGTGAAACTAGGTCTACATGTAAGTGTAAATGGTGAATCAGATATGGTTACAGTACACAATGTTCATTATGTGAAAAATGTGGCAACTAACCTGCTGTCCGTAGGGGAAATTATCAAGAAAGGAAATACAGTCACTTTTGACATGCAGGGTGCAAGAGCAATTAGTGAAAGTGGTGAAGTTATACCTACAGCAAGTAACGAAAGGGGTATTTTTAAGTTGGATACCATTGACAGTAAACATAAAAATGTTAGTGTTTCAGTATATTCAGCAGAAGGTTTTTTATGGCACCGGAGGCTTGGACATCTAACTAGAAAGAGTATGTCAATAATAAAGAATATGGTAAAGGGAATACAGAATTTTAGTGTGTCCAAGGATCCTTGTGAGACATGTATAAAGGGAAAACAAGCAAGGTTACCCTTCAAGCCTAGCGAGAGTAAATCCACAGAAGTTTTACAGTTAATCCACACAGATGTACGTGGCCTGATGGAGTGTGTATCCATAGGTGACAGTAATTATTTTCTTACGTTTATTGATGATTACTCACGATATACTCATGTTTATTTTCTTAGTTCTAAAGACCAAGTGAGTGATATCTTTGAGGAATATTGCAATATGGTTGAAAGGTGGACGGGAAAGAAGGTCAAGGTAATCAGGTCTGATAATGGGAGAGAATATATTAACCAGAAATTGAAGAAACCTCTGGCAGAAAAGGGAATCAGGCATCAAACTACCATAAGGTACAGCCCATCTCAAAATGGGGTTGCTGAGAGGGCTAACAGAACCAATGTTGAGGAAGCAAGAAGCATGATGGCTGGCACTGAATTATCCAGAGATTTTTGGCAGAGGCAGAGTCAACAGCTGTATATTTGAACAATAGATCACCTACAAAAGCATTAAAGAATAGAACCCCTTATGAGATATGGATAGGAAAGAAACCTGATCTAAGCAATATAAAGATTTTTGGGTGTGATGCAATGGCACGTATTCCAAAACAGCTAAGAGGAAAATGGTATCCGAATGCTAAAAAGTATATTTTTGTACGCTATTGTGAAAATTCAAAGGGCTACCGAGTAATGGATCCATTGACTAAAAAGATTGTCACAAGTAGAGATTTAATATTCTTTGAAAATAGAAAGGACTCTAAAGAGAGCAAAACCACTAAGTCAACTGCACCTAGTTCAGAGGGTGAAACCTTGTGTGAGGATATAGAAAGTGAAGAATGGGAAGACGACAGCCAGTGACAAATGGATACAATTTATGATGACAGTGAGTTAGACCATGAAAAAATGAAGAAACAATCTAAGGCGTTCTTCTCGTGTACCAAAACCGAAGGACTATCCGGATTTTGTGATGTACACAGCATAGTCTTTTAATGATGAGCCAAGAACAGCAGAAGAAGCAATGAGTGGCCCAAACTCTCAAGAATGGAAAGAAGCGATGAAGAGAGAATTTGAATCTTTATGTCGGAACGAAACATTTGAATGGGTAGATATGCCAGGAGATAAGAAATCACTGCACGCAAGATGGGTATTCAATTTGAAGAATCCTGAAAGCTCATCATCAAAATACAAAGCAAGACTTGTGGTAAAAGGATATTCACAAAAACAAGGGGTAGATTACAAAGAAACTTTTTCACCTGTAGTCAAGTAAAACACATTTTGCAATCTGATGCCAACTGTTTTGTCTCATACTTAGTTTACCATCACAGTAACAAAGAAGTATAACTCTCTTATTGGTTAAAGAAATTGAATTAAGAGCTTGGATTATTTTTGATTGGTAAATTCTTGGTGAATTTGTTAGTTATTCGGGCGTATTCATCCTTTACTCACTGCTGTGTATCTTTCAAAAGCAAAGCATGATTACTTGGTGTGACATATATTTAAATTACTAAAAATTATACTGCAGTGCTTGTTTTCCTATTGATATCGACGTTCCTATAAAATAATGTGCTCTGTATTTGCTGGGATTGCTATTAGTGGGGTTGCTGTTTAATGTTCATCACAGGGTATGCTAACAACAATGCTATGTCACCTAAACCGTCGAGAACCGTCGCCTAGCAGTTACTTCCGTATTCTCTCGAGTACTAGAAGTGCCTATACGAATTCTTTCTGTGAGTTATTTAGGAAAAGAAGCTTCTGCTTTGATTTAAGTGTTGTAGCGTCGGAGTTTGTGTTTCAAGAACATCTAAGGAAACTTTTTAAAGTTCTTGCGGAGCCATAGAAGCTTTCAAGTAAGCTAACGCTCACATTCTACATCTACATCTACATCCATACTCCGCAAGCCACCTCACGGTGTGTGGCGGAGGGTGCTTTATACCCGCAAGAGGTATGAGCCATTCACTTTAATGTAACCTATTTATTTACCATACAAAGCCATCTGCAGTTAGAATATCGTTAGATCATTTAAATGACTGTGAATGTAGTGGAGAAGTGCTCGCAAGTTGAAGTTTTACGACTGACCGTTTTATGATTTCGGAGCACCTAATTATTACAGTGTAACATGTGGAAGATCGCTTTGTCTTAATTTTTCATACAGGTTCATAAGTTAGGTGAATAACTTGTAGAGACGAACCACTTTACTGAGTTTCTGACGATATTCACTTACGTTTGTCATACCTTCACAAATTAATCACTTAGTTTCGCAATGATAAGTGTCACCAACCTCCTTGGTTCTCAACTGTACATAACATGTTGGCTGTGATCATTTCACAGTCGTGCCGCTGGAACTTTCTTCCGTCTGTGAACAAGAAGACGCTTTGGAAACTGATGACAGCTGTGTGGACTATAATTTAATCGAGCTGGCTCTCCAAAAAAAAATTGTTTTCATCTCCTGTTGCTTCAGGAAATTGAATTAATATCTTGGAATGTAGTTAGCTGTTAAATCCATTGTGAGTGAATTAGATATTCAGGTTTTCTCATTAGATACTGCTGGATACCTCCCAGTCCAAAAATAGAAATACTTTGTGGTACATACAATGATTTAATTAAAAATTTTTAGCACTGCTCGTTAACCATTCCTATCGACGTTGCTAAACAGTTTAGAGCTCTGCAGCTACTGACGTTGCTTTTTAATGTTGTTCACAGGATATGCTAATACCGATGCTATGTTACCTAAACTGTGGACGGCCGATGCCTAGCAATTACTTGCGTATTCACACGAGCACAAATAACGATACGAATTCGTAGTGTGAGTTACTGAATTAAAGAGGCTCCAGTTTTGATACATATTTTGTACTGTTACACATTGTGTTTCGACTTCAAATAACGAAACATTTTTAAGTTCTTGAGGACTTCTAGAAGCTTTGAACGAAGCGAACGCCCAGCTTCAGAAACGAGGTGCAATGTATCCTGGAAAGGAATGATATACTGACTTAAGTATCTTTTGGTTACTTACCGTATAGAATCAGATGCAGTTTCAGTATCGTATAATCTTATAAATGTCTGGATGTGTAGCGGCGAAGTACTGGAGCACTGAAACGTTACGACGTATTGTGATGTGATTTCGTGGTATTTAAATTTAAAAAAAAAAACTGTTCAATTCACATTCCACTACAGTGTTTCAATATGTCATGCACCTACAAAGGTTTAGAGAGAGTGTGACTTATAGGGATAGAACATTTTGCTGAGGTTTCCACAATGTTAGTTGCTGGAATCGTCTATTCTTTAACTTATTATTTAGTTTTACAACGAGGGTGACGTCACCTATCTCTGTCACCAAATCTGTTATATTCCATGTTCTGTGAAGAAAAAGGTAATACGTAAACAACTTACAGCTACGTGCAGTCGTAATGAGTTGACATGGAAACGAATCAAAATATGTTCTATTTCAGTTACTCAATGAAATTAAATCAATACTTTTGAGCATCGTTAAATGGTATTTCTGTTGGGAGTTTATAAGCTGTACTGGCGTTTTCTTCATTCAAATGTCGCTGGTTAAATTTCAATCGTAAATATGGTTGTTACGTCGTACACGTTGTTGAATAGTTCACATGGCGCTGACGAGTGACTTTAGGTTTCGTGTTGAGCTTAGGTTATTGATGACTCTGCCACAAAGAAATAAAGTCCGGTGAGAATACAGTGACTCAGACAACGGGTATTTGTAAAAATCGTGATCTCCTCAGACAGTGAGGTGAGAATTGGGATTTAAACCACCACGCTGTTGCATAGATTATTTACCAGTAGCTACATATCACCGACAAGATGTTCCCTTAAGTACACACTAATAAAATTACCGATCCTGCCTCGCGGTTCCATATTGAACGAACGGATGATAGTAACCAAATCGTGGCGTAATGTCTTTCCAAATGCGAAGTTTAAATAACTATACTTGGT
This sequence comes from Schistocerca gregaria, assembly GCF_023897955.1. NCBI lineage: Eukaryota > Metazoa > Arthropoda > Insecta > Orthoptera > Acrididae > Schistocerca > Schistocerca gregaria. The sequence goes on from NC_064924.1 coordinate 368,726,991, forward strand.
GCATATCTGAAACTAGTGTAGCGATGCACTGTCCTGCTAACAGTACTCTCCGTCTGTCTAATAGTGATAGCTTCAAACAACTGCTATCGAAACAAAGTTATTCATTGCAGAATAAATGTATCTCGTAATGAAAAAACCTTCGGTTGTCAACGAAGAACTAGTGTTATTTTAATTCATCTACTAGTAATTAGTAAAAAGGAATTAAAATTATGAATTCCTCACCAGTGATAAATGGATATTTTTCAAGTAAATCAATGATATTTAATCGTTGTGGATGTTAGAGATCCTTTGTAACAGTGACAGCGCTTATTATAACAGAATTTAAATTTCAAGACATGACATCAGTGTTCCAAGTTTTTCCTTGAAATCGGCTTATGAGACATCGCAATAAAATTTACTCGTCGATACGGTCTTGTCGTATCTAACATGCTGCCAATTATTGTTGCAGCAATGTTCCGAAGCACCAAGACGTTTCTCTCCCGGTGTGTGGTTGGGGAGAAAGACGAAATTCTGTAAATGGATATGAACTTCGTCGCTGCTCGACCTACTTTTGAGGTGAGCCACGTCACGTTGCATTACTGATATCATACTAAGCAAAGCATCAAAGTTTTAGAGCTACTTCATTGTACATGTGTTGGTCAACAGGTATTACAGATTGTCACGATTTACTGTAAATCAGTCTGCGGTTCGCTATAAACATCTCATGTGACCAGTCATTACGATTAATACATCTAAGAAAGGAATCTCTACTAGAGAACTGACTATGACGATTGTGTGTTGGTTTCAGTGCAAGGAAGCAGTACGTTTTTTGAAACAGTGAGGAGCAATGTGCTAAAACATTAAAAATTCATCAAACATAAAATGCAAAAAATGTATGAAAACCTTACTTACACACACACGCACACACAAGCGAGCCTGACTGCACACACTTAGATTACAAAAATTATATTTAATACCATTTCGATACCTGCTAATAAAAGTGATTGCGTTTCACTAGTTTAGTAGAATGATCTAAAGTACCCACAAAGGAACTTATTACGTCAGAACGAGCCTCGTCACACTCAACAGATAAGCTTCACTGGCTGCAGATATGGAGGGATCACTCTCCGTTTTCGTGATCGTATCTAAAACACAGCTACAGATGAACTTCACTGGCGTATGGATAGATTTCTTTAACACTGGAGGGAAATATAATATGCTAGTCACTCAGCAACACAGCAAAGCCTTCAACCTTGTCTCCAGAGATACACAATTTTTTTTTTCTCGACATCAAGTAACATAAATGGCTGCTCACCTCGTAAATTTACTTCTGCTTCTGATCAAAAGATAACGGGCAAAGAAAATATGGCGTATAAGAATATTTAGGCCACAATGTTGTTTTCGGAGGAGTCAGGCAATAGAGAAACGGGATCTGCCAGTAAAAATTGCCACAGTCCCAGTTACATTCCTTTCCAGAGAAAGAACATACCAGAACAGAGAAAAAAAAGGCCTTGGCGACACTGTACCTCAAGTAATTCCTCTGTAGCCTTCCAGTTTAACAGTTCGCCCATAGCATAATAGTAGCTATTACAGCCGAACAATGTATACTCATTATCGCTATCTAAATACCCATACATTCTTCATAAGTCTTACATTTATTAGCACCTGTACATATTAAGAAGTAGGGCTAGATCTGAATTATAAAAGTGCCCTTTATGATAAAACTAATAATCTCTTTTCCAACAGGAGCGTCAGTTTACACTTGACGTGTTCTTTGTCGAGCTGCTGCAGAAACGGCTGCAGGATGAAGAAGGAATCCGTGTTGCTCCGGTGAGTGTCTAACATTCATGGTAGTGTCTGTTTGTTCTATATCGTGTCTCCCTACTACTTTTGCGCAACGACGCTCTGAGCGTGTTTTTTAGGGAATTGACTAGTTTGAACCTGGGACCTGTTGCTGGTAAGGAGACGCCAGACCACACATGACATGTAGAATTCAGAAGAGTTCAGTGAGACTAGCGATGATATAACCAAATGGTAAATGATATCAGCGTCAGCTCCACTGCACTCCCTGTAAAAGAATCTTAATACTAATTAAATTTAGTGGAAGGGGTTCAAGGCTTTCCTATTTTTAGTTAGCTGATAAAATAACGTCGAAAAAGCAGTTAAGTTTACCATTGGAAATTTTATTCTACTCACAAAACATTGTTTATAAATTGCGGTATTGATAAAAGGAAGTGTTTTAATACAGGTTGGTAAAAACCAACTGTGTTCAACAAAAATGTGAACGAATATTCCCTGAACGGGTTTTCAAGTTCAACAATGGATCGAAGGATGACCTATGCCAAATCACACCTATAATCTAGGTTTCACAAAAGAGAAAACTATCAACATGTTCTACAGTGACCCTCAATCATCTTTAATTACTTATCTAAATTGTCGTAAATTACAGTGGCTGATGTCGCTTCTCAAGAACTATATAACAGAGAAATCATCTTGTTTCAGATTTTATCTCAAGTGACAAATATGAACACAATGAGCTTTAATTTACGATCGACACTAGTATTACGCAAAAAAGGGGGTGTAACGGATGAGACTTCTGCAGTTCTGAGTGAAGTTTTATGCGCTGTTATGCGGCATCGCGTGCGTTCATTACCTTGTTGGTGTTCGTCAGGGGCGGCGGCCGGCGCAGCTCCGCTTACCTCGCCGTCACAGAAGCAACTCTTCTCCTAGCTTCTCCTTACTACCATTTACCGAAGTTGGTTTTAAAAAAACCATCTGGCTGTGTTTTCATCTGACCAATCAGAGTCTCAATGTTAACCTTAAGCTCCGCCTACCAAAATTCTGTGTATCCAATGAGAAACGTTGTACTTTTCGTGGTGGGGCAATGGTTTTAAAGTTTGCAACGTAACGGAGACGCGAAAAAGTCTCACGCTAAAACTAGCAGCTGGTGTGGTCCTTTTAGCGTTATAGTAAGATCTATACTGTTTTTCTGGACGGCTCTATCTTTTAACATGGGCTGGGGGTGGTCCTAATGTAACAGAGACGCGAAAAAGTCTCACGCTAAAACTTGCCGGTGGTGAGCCCTAGTGGTTAGCTTTGATGTGGGTGTCCAGTCTGTCCCTTATCGTATGGCCTTCTAGCTTAACACGGTTCTGCTCTCGGCTTCTGTCCTCGTTTCTCCCCTCAGAACTACGTCTGTCTCATGGTGGGAAGGTATGACATGCATTTAGGCATTCTGGTGTTAGTCTGTGGTATTCCATTTGCTCAGTCTTTACTCATATTACTTTGGTTAATTTAATGTCACGATTTATTCGGAGCTATGTGACATACTACTGGATTTGCTTATCATGTCAGGGTTTTCATGGAAGGTGTTGGATTTGCCTGACACCTTACATATCACCACCCTTCGAACTTAATTTTGGCACTGAACTTAGGCAATGATTGAATCGTTGTCTAAGTCAGTCAAAAATTATTCCAGTGTCAAAATTTTGTTGCGTACTGCTCAGCCACGTTATTCTGTTCTATGCTAGTTTGCATTACTAATTTATATTTTTATATTCTTCCACATTATAATGAAAAATGACAAGAAGAATATTTTTATACTATTATTAACTTTTAATTATTTTCTTTTTTTAAATTTAAGTGTGAAGTTTGTTTTTTAAGAAGTTTGTTATCGAAAGTGAGCAGTCTTTCACATCGATTTTCTTAGAAATATTGTTTTTGTAAATATAGTAATTAAGTCACTTATATTCCTAACACATTTTCTAAATATCATTTACAAGTAAGGTGATTTTGCTTCTAGACACTCATTTCAACATTGTTACACTAACAAATAAGAATTATTTCCAAGAATTGCTTTGACAAAGAAATATACATACACAAGTATTGAGATATTATCCTAACAAATGGTACAAATGTTAAAAAAAAGGGAAAACATTCAACACGATAATTTTTTATTCTTTATTTTTATAAGGTGTAAATAAGTAAAATATAGTTATTCTTTTATTTTTATCAGGAGAAAATAAGTGGCATATTGTTTCTTTATATTCTGTGCATTTCAGAACTAATGACTTATTTTTTTCAATAGTCTATTTATTACTTAAGTCCATAGTCAATGACTGTTATTTTTTAGTTTATTAGATGTCTGGTGTGCTTAACTTATTTAGTTTTTCACACGTTTCTTTTGCACAATTCCTACATCACATAATATGATGTCACACATTCACACAATCCTATGAATGTTTAAGCATGAGGTTGATGAATGTTTTTGCACGAAGGTGATGGACTTGAGCGAGATAGATGTGGCGAGTGTTTGATGTACAGCTTCGTTCGTCGTTCCTTGTTCGCTTTGCAAGTGTGTGTTGCTGTTGTGGAGGTCCCATAATGGAATGGAGCAGTGAGTGCAGAATCTCGTGGTTTACTGGCTTTGTATGCGTGAAAGTCATCGTTATGTGTCGCAGAATGCGGTCGTTTTTCGTTGTAATACTTCGCAGACAACTAGTTAGCAATAGGATAGGGATTTGGGAAGGTATGTCTTCTATTCTTCACCCATATTCTTTCTTGGTCTCAATCTTGTGAAACTTCAACTTTTGTTCTTCCTACTTTTTCTCTGCTTCTTCCTTGCTTCTTGGTTCTTCCCTAGGCAGGATATGGAAATATTTACTGATAACTAGTCGCTTTGAAGTTCTCCTCCTAGTTACAGTTTGATAATTTGTTTGGTCGTGTAATTTTTACTTTGTGGAAGTTTTATTCAGTTTCGTGCATCAACGTGCTGTTTAATAGCAGTAGTGTGACTTTCACACATTTTTTGCCAGCAGTGGCTTGCCCAAGCGGTCTTCTCATCGGGCCGTTTTTTGCTCGCTCTGCTGAGTGGGGTCGCCCCGGGGTTTATGAGTGGCAATTGTCGGGTGTTTGCTTGTCTGTCTGTGCACCAGTCCCTTCGGTAATAGATTTACAAGCGCCTTTTGTTGGTCTCAGTGTCCTTTTCCTTCTCTCGACGCTTTGTAGGAATCGTCTATTGCTAATTACGTCCTTTTCTTTCTTGATACTTCTCAAGTTGCAACTTGTGGGTCGTTGCATCTCTTCCTTGCTGGAGTTTTTACAATGGTTCTTACAAAAAGTTTTACTTAAGATACTTGTTTTACGCCTTCTTAAAAAGCATTACAAATTTCGGCACCCTTTCCATGTTACAATTCTAAGATATTTGGAGTCTTAACATCTACTCAAAAATCCTCAAATTCGTTTTTTATATTTGTGTAGTGTTGTGGTGTATAGCATTTTAGTATTTCATGCTGTTAGACTATCTACACTTTATCCCTTCACCTTTATCTATAGTACTATTGGTGTTTTTATTGAAACTACTTTCTTTTTCCCACCTTCCTCTCTCTTCATTCTTCTTTCTCATGACGATCTTATCTCCAACATAATCTTCAAATATAGTGCTGATTATTTACCAGTAATAAAATTAATCTTCAAACTTGTACTGAAAGTACGAGGATCAGTCAAAAAGTAATGCCTCCTATTTTTTTTTCTACGTTAAAAGTCAGGAAATTTAAATGCAATTACATAGGTTGAAAACCACAACCTTGAGGATCATTTTGTCATTTTTCAATGTAATCTCCGCCCATCTCTACAGTTTTGGTCCATCTTTGAACAAGGGCATGTATCCCAGCACGGTAAAAATCACAGCTCTGCTTCCTAAGCCATTGACGCACAGATGTTTTGACGGCCTCCTCATCTTCAAAATGAATCCCACGATGAGCTTCTTTTAGTGGCCCGAACAGATGGAAGTCTGATGGTGCCAGGTCAGGGCTGTATGGGGGATGAGGCAAAACTTCCCATCCAATTTTGACAATCTCGTCAGAGGTATGACGACTGGTGTGTGGTCTTGCATTGTCATGCAAAAGAAGAACATCTGCCATTGATTTTGTTCGGCGAACTCACTGAAGACGTGCTTTAAGTTTTTTGAGGGTTGTCACGTATTGAACAGAATTTATTGTGCATCCCTGCTCCAAAAAATCAACCAGAATCACACCCTCTGTATCCCAGAAAACTGTTGCCATAACTTTCCCTGCCGATCGCACAGTTTTGAATTTTTTCTTCCTCGGCGAGCTTGTGTGACGCCACTCCATTGACTGCCTCTTTGATTCGGGTTCAAAAAAATGCACCCATGTTTCGTCCCCGGTCACAATTTTTTTTCAGAAACTCATCTCCCTCCAAACGGAAGCGCTGCAAGTGTTGGGAGGCTATTGTTTTCCTTGCCTCTTTACTCCGATCGGTTAACATTCTTGGAACCCACCGTGCACAAACTTTTGAGTACCCCAATTGTTTAATAATCGTGATCACACTGCCTTTACCAAGAGAAATAATGCGACACACTTCATCTGCAGTCACCCGACGGTCACCACGAATGATGTCATCAACTTGCTGAATGTTGTGTGGAGTCACTGCACTCACCGGCCTGCCGCTCCGCTTTTCGTCAGTCAACGGTGTTTGCCCTTCAGCTTCCTTACAACGACGAACCCATCGTCTAACAGTGCTGACATCCACTGTCACAACACCATACACCTTCTTCAGTCTTTCATGAATGCGTATGGGCGTTTCACCTTCTGCATTCAAGAATTCAATCACACAAAGCTGTCTCAAACGAACATCGATGTCGGCCATCTTACAAACTTCTGCTGTGCTGCCACCTGTTGACACAGAAAGTTACTACTGCAGTGGATTGCAGAAGAAGGTTTGAGGAATGGCGCCAAATTCAAATTTTTCACTTAACTTAATAGTAGAAAAAAAATGGGAGGCATTACTTTTTGACCGACCCTCGTATTTAATACTGCCAGTCTTAGGTAAAAATACCTCTACCTTATCTCGTAAAATACCCTCTAATTCTCTTTTACTGTGTATCAAAATACCTTGAACTTCTTGCAATTTTTCGTCCATTTCTTTATGGACTTCTAACATGAGTTGAAGCGATTCCTTCTTTTGTGCATACCATTCGAATTCTTCATCCTCTTTATCTCACGTCATTCTTAATTGTTTGTTTATAACTGGTATTTCTTCTAATGTTAGCTTTTGCTCAAAGAGGAGTGTGACATTCCAAAATGTTACTCTACCTTTCCCCATATCTATTGTCGCTCATGTCTCATTTAAAAAATTAGCACCTATAATCAAATCTACAGTTAGGTTAGGTGTAATCACGAAGTTGGCTTCGATCTTTTGACATTGGCACAAAAGAGTTAACCTTGTTTGTCTCGTAACTTCCGCAGCATTTTTTTTATAGGATCTCTTACTTTAATCTTACATGTTTTCAGAACTGGAAATTCCTCAATGGCATTACACTGCATGAATAAATTTTCTGAGATCGCAGTCAGTTCACTTCCGCTATCAATTATAATATTGATGGGATATGCTTTACCATGGCCTTCACAATTGGTTGAATTTGAAAGGGTTGGTTCTGTTCTTCTTCTTCTTGCATCAACGAATCCTCCACTGAATCATACCAGAGACTTTTTAGGAATTTCCCTTGTGAATTCGATCTTTCTGTAGGATAAGCTTCGACTGCTACTTCTCTCTCTTTTATTTCCTCTTCTCTATTTCTTCCTTCATTTACGCTTTCTTCTACATCCTCTTCTTTTTCCTCATCCTCGTCTATCTTCTTCATCGTCGCTACTACCACATAATCGCATCTAAATGCACTAATTAACGCTTCATAACTTCCTTCATTATATACGTTAGGTTGTGTGCCCACTTGTAACTTATTTTCAACTTCTGTCGACTGCGCATTATCCTCATTGAATTCGCTTTCCCTGGTTTCCATCTCAAATAGCTCTGCAATACTCATTACTTCATCCATTATTCCTACATTCGATGTGCATCCCTCTGGTAATTCATCTTCCTTGTCAGTATTCTCCCAACTAATTTCGTCCAAACACAATATTGTTATTTTCATGTCTTCGTTTTCATTTGATCCCTGCGGATTTCTTTCTTCCTTCTTCTCTTCTCGTGATAAGAGTTTTACCTTTCTGTTCAAGGTACTGCAATTGTCCTGGGTCGCGGCGTCGTTCTCTTTGGCATGGGCGCTTAGCTGTCAATTCGAACATTTATCGGGGTTTGGTGGCCTTACCTCCACCTCTTCTATCTGTATTCGCTTTCCTTGTTCAGCTTGTTGATAGTGGTTTCTCTGTTGATAATTTGTCGGTCTATTGGTCCTCCAGTACCCGTTCCAGTTGTCGTTATTCCCTCTGTAACAGTTGTTGCCGTTCCTGGGTGAATTATAGTTATGGCCATATTCTCTTCATTGTTGAAATTTATTGTCGTTTCTTGGTGCGAAGTTATCACGTGGTTCGTAATTATTGTTTCTTCGTACTGTGTCTTGTGGATTCCACTGCTTTTTGCTTTCGTTTACACGTGCGTTTCTTCTTTTTGTTGCGTTATCTTCCGAAAATATGAACTCTAGTTCCCTTCGAATACCTTTAAACGCTTCGACGTCATTTCCTCCGCGACCTACTAATGATTGCTGGTATTTCAATGGTAGCTTCATCCCATATAATTTAATCAACTCTCCGTCACTGTATGGTACATCTAAGCATTGATTTTTCTTTGCCATTAATTCGAAAAATTTCACGGCACTCTTCTCTCCTGTATTTAAAACATGGGTTCTGTAATAATTCGTACTTCACTCTGTTCTGTGCCTCGCTGGACCCAAGAAATAAACGAATAACTGAAGTTTGCGTAATTTGCGATAAATATAAAACTGTGTTACACTCGGACTTATTAGCAAGTAGCATATGCTCTGTATTGTTACACACTTTGGAGATCATACAGCTAAAAATTACTTTTCCAATTGGACTGTCAATTTACACTTGATGAGTTTTTGATGGAGCTACTGCAGAAACGACTGCAGATAGAAGCAGAAATCCGTGTTGCTACGGTGAGTGTAAATTACTTCAGTGTAGGGAATAATAGCATTACGTTTCAACGTGTACTTTTCTTTTCATGTTCAGAGCAATACGCTCTTACGAAGGTGATAGTGGTTAGTGCCCAGCGTCGGATGTTCACAAGAATTGTTAGGGTTTTTTCAAAATGCTCCGATGACCGTGACTGGAGTGCAACGAGGTTTTTCGTTATGTGCACTCGAGCCCTGGACTCCCTCTAGTCACGAAATGTCGTACGACCTGAGGGACACGGCTCGGTCGGTCGTTGAAATATTCTGCACACAACAAGAACAATATTTCGGCATAGCTCCCCGAAGTACTTCAATAACCAATCGCACAAACAAAAAGACGTACATCATGGGACAGTAGTATTTGTTTAGTATTATTAGTGGTCACACAAGGCATTCGGTTAGTTTGTTTTCATTAATGACCCAATACTCGTTCCTGCAAAACTATATGGGTGCGAAATAGAAGGTACGTTGACACACTAAGCAACTTGTCATAAAAGTACCATTTGCAACTAGGAAACATAAGGTAAAACACTCTTAGTGTAAACTGATTCTGCATTTCCTTGTACTGCATCGTGCCAACAATAATTGGTTAAGGTAGTGATGCAACTACAAGCAAGAAAATGAAGCATTTGTGCTCCTAACTCATTTCACAGAGAATGCGTGACTATTACCGCTTATAGCGCGGACGTCGCTTCCTATTACGTACCCTTTTCCCCTGTGATTTCTAATACTTTACCTTTCAATTTGAACACCGTAGTAGTGCCAGAGATGAAACGTCTGTAGCGGAAGACTCATTTTTAATTTTTCGTTCCATATCCTCGATAGTAATGAGTTGGTGCACGTCTCACGGAGAACTGAAAATATCTACTGAGGTGGGGAAATGCACACTTACGCATTTCGTAATCATCGAGATATCACCTTTTCTTATATGAGAGGTATTACGATTAATGTTCCTTAAATAAATTGAGAAGATAAATTCCGACAGGAAGATGTATTTACAAGTAAATCCAGCAGTGCAACACTGAAGCCAGGATGCCCTGTGGTTGAGTGGAACTCGTCGTCGCTCGTCGCCCCAGAATGGGCACGCCCACGGAGCCGCGTAGCCGTGAGGTCAGTTCCCGACGCCTGCTGCATCGGCGGCTGGGAAGCCGTCAGTCACCTTGTCGGTGAGGTCCTGTCATGGACGGACCACATGCTTTGGGCCAGGTTGCCGTGAAGTCCAGGCAACAGACCCCAGGCGGCGCCTGTGATCAAAGCACACTGCGGCTGGTCCTGTTGGAAGTTCTCGCTGCAGTTAGTCAGCCATGGTGCCGACCGAACTCGGGCCGACCTCCAGAGCTGAAGTTGACATCTGGTGGTGAACGGATGACTCCTGTGAGCTTGAACAGACTTCCGGAATCGTCACCTACGTCGAACGTTCGGACATGGACCTCGTCCGTCCTCAGATCCGAACTGCTTCCTAATGGCTTCTGTCTGTTGCTGCCTGCACTCCACTATTTATATCCGGCAGGAGGACGTTTTGTACCCTCGGTGGTAGCTTTTGGTTATTACTCATGCAGTATATTGTAATGTAACTTAGTGTGCTGGCCTCACTTCCCCTTACTCAGCACTCTCCAGGCTTCGCTTGGCACTCGGTCTGTGTGCGTCTTTGCGTCACCCTGTTGGTATACTGCTGTTGTCAGCAAGGCTATCTGTGCCTGCCTACTTCAACGCCTCGGTCGCCGGCGTGCCTCTGTTTTGCCATTCTCCACTGCGAGAAGCAACCCTTACTACATGTGGCCGCAACAAGTGTTACTGAAGTGAACACTTTCACTGGTGGGTCAGCAACTAATATCAGAATTCTAACCATTGAACGAAACATCATCGATAGGGCCTTCAGATCCAAAGGTCCTCTCAGTTACCCTTGATGACTGCACGACATAAAGTCTTACAAGAAGCTGTCAACATCGACACTGAACTGTTGATGACTGGAGACATGTTGTCTGGTCGGTTGAGTCTCGTTTCAAATTTTATAGAACAGATGAGTTTGTATGGATATGGAGACAACCTCATGAATCAATGGACCCTGCATTTCAGCAGGGGAGTGTTAAAGCTGGTGGATGTTCTGTAATGGTGTGGGGTGTGTGCAGTTGGAGTCATATGGGATGCCTGATGCGTCTGGACAGAACTCTGAGAAGTGTCACATATGTAAGCATCCTGTCTGATCACCTGCATCCATATATGTCCATTGCGCATTCTGAAGCACTTGGGAAATTCCAGTATTACAATGCGACACGCCACACGTCCATAATTGCTACACAGTGCTCCAATAACACTCTTCTCAGTCCAAAAACGTTCAGTGGCCACCAAACGCACCAGAGATGGACATTATTGAACATACCTGCAATGCCTTGCAATGTGCTGTTCAGAAGAGAACGCCACCAACCTGTACTCTTGAGGATTTAAGAAGAGCCATGCTGCATTCATGGTGTCAGTTTCTTCCAGTAAACGTCATAGATTAGTCGAGCCAATGCCACATCGATACTTGAGCGCGCTCGCACGGACCCTTCATGGTATCGGGCAGGTTTATCGGTTTCTTTGGCTCATGAGTGTCTTCAGTGTGTGTTTTTCTGTTCAGACGTTCAGCTCATCTTTACGTGAAGGTCGGGTGCTTCATATTTCTTGCAAGGCTCTTCAAAATAAGTACTATGAAATATATGACAAATTTAATATATGTAAATCCATTATAAACGATTGTCTCGTTTAATGCAAATACCAAATACGACTCTTTTGCGTCATATATTTTTTTAATTTTTTCTTTTGTTTTTTTTCTTTTAGGCCTTCAAAAATAATAAAAAGATCTGTTTATTACTTTTGAAACGTGACTCAATTCAGCGACTTTAAAATTGAAATATCTTCTCTTAGTCTTCTGGACATCTTAAACAATGAAAGGAAACCCTTACTAGCAAAATATAATAATGGCTATATATTAATTAAACTATTATAACTCTGACTGATGAGGTTCGATGGAAGAAAGATGACATATTAGGAGAGTTAACAGCAGCTAGCAGACACACAGTTAATGAAGATCACATGCAGTTCGGAGTTAGTTTCCTGAGGTATGAATGGATGGTATACGGAATTTCGTGAACATATTTTGTGCACTCACAATATGTAAATTATTGACGCGTACTACATCTAACTATTGAGGCGGCAATGGCATGCTTCCTGATTATCATGATAGGCTTCAGACTTTCTCTCTCTCCCCACCACCCTACTGTCGCTCTCTCTCTCTCTCTCTCTCTCTCATCCCGTCTCTCTCTCTCTCTAACGTTTTCTTTCGTTTATTGTCATTGAGCAAAAATATTATCTTTGATCTGCATCTCGTATCAGTTTTCTGAAACACACCAGGACACATGAGCATAAGATTGATGTTATAACCAAGAACAAGCCTTTATCATGATATTCATTACAATTACGTAATATTTACGCACTGTAGTTACCATACCTGCATATGGAGCTCATGTTCCCTCCATTGTTTTACAGTAAGGTGTTGTCACCAAATCGTTGCATCCACGGGCTGTATTTTTATTGCTGTAAAACTCTTTTAACATCACAAAAGTGGACGGCCACTGGATGACAGTCGCATCACCTATGAACAGTATGTACAAAATTGTGAAGCTAGTCCTGCATCTTCGGTTTCATGATATTATATACCTATACCTAATGTGGCATGTTATTATACAGTCACTTGGTGCGTAGTACTACAGGTGTTTTTCACACTGACATCTCTCATTGACGCAATGCTCCATCTTGTCTGGTTAAACCTAATAACTTCGGTGTTCCATACCTACCGGATATAATTGTGCAATGCATCTCACTACTGGCATCATATATTAACTACAACATGCAAATCGTCCTTACAAGTAAAAGAATTTATATCTTACAAATCAATATCTGGTATGACGTTTTGATTTATTACTTCATTAATACTGAAGACATTTATGAGACAGTATCCACATATACCACTGAATGTAACTGAAAAATTATATCACACATATAATTCGGTACATACAACGTCATAAATATGTTTTTTGTTTAAAAATGGGAATAAATAACCCATGTTATTTTAATTCAGTGCTTCATAATTGTGCTGAGTAAGGCCAGTTCTGCACCTCTCTGCATTGTTGCCAGATTTATCCTAGATTTCTGCAATGATGTCATCCAAGATGGCGTCATGCTGATTTGGAAACAGCGCATGATGTTATCCAAGATGGCGACTGTGATTTCATACAAGATGTCGGACTTTGGCGAGAAGATACGTCCATTGGGCTACCGCCACTAACCTAATTCTCCTCCTCTCCCCCAGAAAAATGGTGGGGAGTTCAAAGTGCCACAGGATAATGCATCATACCACAGTTATCTTTACTAACCAAAGAAAAGTATATAGCTTGTAATTTTTCTCTGTTGTATGGTGTGGAATAACGATGATAGCATGTTGGACTGAAAGCTTTGAATGGACACGGATCTGCTTTGATCTGTAGTATCTGTATCTATTTTGTAGACATACCACATCGAGCCAATTTCCACCACATGGTCAAAATACGGTCCTGTTGCACTAACTCAGGTCGTTCTGTTTCTGTACGGCTTGCAGAAGGTGATAGATACGTCTTTCACCGACTTTTGCTCAGTTCCGACTTAAGTTGGAACGATCACATTCGCTATGCTGTAGAAATGGGAGCAGTTGCAAGATGCATAGGGGTTGACTAAAAGCACATTGGAATTTTACTGTAGCAGACATATTCGAGAAAGGTGTCTAATTCGAGACATGAGGGTCTCAGATATATGATTCACTTGTAGGTGTGATCCGATGCAGGTATATGGTTGACTGGAAAGACTTGATTCCAAATAATGGACATCAATTCTAGCAGATAGTGTAATACTAGAGATCTGAAAAGTAAATGTACATTTTCTTATAACCTCCATCAGCACATCATCTGCCAATACTGTTCATGTTCCTTCTCAATCACTCATCGCCTATAACTTGCAGAACCTCTGATTTGGTATCGAGTCACAAACGTTACAAGTACTATAGAAATATCTAACTAGGCCAGTGTCAGTGAGTCGCAAATACCACTCACATATCACGTCCCTCAGCCGAATTACTTTCGAAATTCATGGATTTTATAACAAGATTGCATTGTGGGCTACATGTAACTTGAGTGCTGGTCTGATAATACACACTCCAGCGATCACCGTCTCGGTATTTGTCTTGATAGAAAAACCACCTCATTCAGAGGCAATAAAGTACCTCGATTTATAAAGCCAGTATAGATTTTAACATGGATACTTGTGTGCACCTATAAAATCATGACCACTTGTGATAGTAACATACAGTAGTTGTTGGGATCAAGTTTTTTTTCACATGTGGCTGATTATGTCTCTGTTTCTTGGACACGGTGGTACCACTCGCAAGAAAAACTTATGAGACATATCCAGCCCTGGTTGGTTTTCTCTCAGTATTATTTCATATCGCTAGCAACTGACAAAATATTATACGTAGTAGTAGGGGTTGAATGATATGTTCACATTGAAAATCAGGCTTATAAAGTGTGTGTTTGTGTTCCGACATATGTAAAGGAAATGACTATGTCGAGTTGTAAGGAAGATATGGATTTGATGTGGAGTACAGTGATAGCATGGGAAGAGTATGTCAGGTCATAAGAATGGTACTGATATTTCTATTTCCAGAGCCGCAGCCGTCAACAGAGTGTAATTCCGATACTTTTTCATTGTTGATGGTGTTCAGCTGAGACCGCGATCGTAACATTCAGTTGTAGGTACAGAAATGAAATATATATGTGACCGATTTCTTAGTATAAACAGTCTACCTGAACGTGCTTGACCTGAAGCGGCAATGATCTGTGCTGGGGTGATTCACGTTTCCCATTTATGGTAGGAGCTGTCAGACTGGAGATGCCTTTTGGAGTGTAGGAATGTAGATGAATTAACTGTGTTGTCCTCTGGATGACGAAATTGCGAACTGGTATGTGTTTGATAGCTTTCGTGTTTGCATGGAAACTTGAAAAGATTGAATATGGAGGTGTACTTGCACTGGAACGTTATTCCCTCCTATGTAATCTGTTTGGTTGACTGCTTCTACACATTTCCCCCTTTTATTTAGTTGACAGAAGATCGATTGTGGTGAGTGCATATTTCGAGTGAAAGACGCGTGTGCTGGTTCTCTAGACATGAGACCTTGTAAGTTAAGGGATAATATGGAATCTACTACATCACCGACATCGGTATTCGAGAGTGGAAAAATCAGTTTCTTCTATTTGTTTCGAGTTGCTGAGTAAATGTCTTCACAGACATGAGAAGTTTCTAGTCAGTCAGTGGTTTACAACATGCACCTCCTATCTAAGGTTTTTCGTTTGTAGTCCAATAATTTCCATATCTTGTGAATAATGTTGCACTAGCGATTGGTAGGATGCTGCTTAGTGCTCGATATCGAGAAGTACCACGAAACTGGTATAATATTATGGCGAACCATGCGAAAAAATGCATGTGTTCTTGTAAACCTCGAGTTTGGAGATGTGTGTAGAAAAGCGAGCAAGCAAGGAAGCACGTTTGGAGCTGAAACAGTAACATATTTGTGAGAGGGGAAACGATCTCGAATTTGTAGAACAGTTTTGAGAGCAACTTCAGTCCACTGAGCGTGCTCTGGTAGCGCATTGGAGGTGGATGATATGTGATCGTTGGCTGCGGGGAAAATATATAGTGCTAAGAAGAATATATATATGGTACTGTCTACCTTCATGGTATATGTACGAATGATGTAAAAGGAATGATTTTGTTTGGTGCAGGATACAAATTGAATGTTTTTTACTTCGACATAATACACAGTGATATATTGTTGGGTTGAAGATCAGTTTCGCCCACTAATATTCAAGGTGCTGTTCTCAGTGGGAAAGCACTGTAACTGACTAGGGGTCTTTCCGTATTTGACATTATGTAGGGTATGCGGACATATATTGATGGGCGGCAGGTCAGTTTGAGGTTGTAATATTCAAGCTCCTGTCCTCAGTGGGAGTGCAGTGTCAACGAGTAAGAATCTTACTGTATTTGACGATATGTATAGTAGTTTGTGAGATCTAATTGCCAAGCAATATGGTGATCTGTGTAAAATAACCGCTGAAAGTCTCGTTTGAAGAAGAAAAAAACGCGGATGGTGCTTCGAAACTGGTGGTATCAGTAATTCGTTGGGTAAATTCGATAAGAACCAATCATAATGCTATTCATTCACATCCTTTGTCCTGGGATACATCAGTCTCTACATAGCTAAGGGAAAGTTTGTGTGTGTTGAAAGCAGGAAGGGTAACAAGTGATGGATGAGGTACCACGTTAGGTCAGCGAGAAAGACTGCATTCGACGTTATTCTGCGCTATTTTCGTGAACAGGTACTGATTCTGTGAGGTCGACGCACTTCTTGTTGTTGTGGTCTTCAGTTCTGAGACTGGTTTGATGCAGCTATCCATGCTACTCTATCCTGTGCAAGCTTCTTCATCTCCCAGTACCTACTGCAACTTACATCCTTCTGAATCTGCTTAGTGAATTCATCTCTTGCTCTCCCTCTACGATTTTTACCCTCCACGCTGCCTTCCAGTACTAAATTGGTGATCCCTCGATGTCTCAGAATATGTCCTACCAACCGATCCCTTCTTCTAGTCAAGTTGTACCACAAGCTCCTCTTCTTCCCAGTTCTGTTCAATACTTCCTCATTAGTTATGTGATCAACCCATCTAATCTTCAGCATTCTTCTGTAGCACCACATTTAAAAAGCTTCTATTCTCATCTTGTCTAAACTATTTATCGTCCACGTTTCACTTCCGTACATGGCTACACTCCATACAAATACTTTCAGAAACGACTTCCTGACTATTAAATCTATACTCGATGTAAACAAATTCTGCTTCTTCAGAAACGCTTTCCTTGCCATTGCCAGTCTACATTTTATATCCTCTCTACTTCGACCATCATCAGTTATTTTGCTCCCCAAATAGCGAAACTCCTTTACTACTTTAAGTGTCTCATTTCTTAATCTAATTTCCTCAGCATCACCCGACTTAATTCGACTACATTCCATTATCCTTGTTTTGAATTTGTTGGTGTTCATCTTATATACCCTTCTTTCAAGACACTGTCCATTCCGTTCAACTGCTCTTTCGAGTCCTTTGTGTCTCTGACAGAATTACAATGTCATCGGCGAACCTCGAAGTTTTTATTTCTTCTCCATGGATTTTAATACCTCCTCGGAACTTTCCTTTTGTTTCCTTTATTTCTTGCTCAATACACAGATTGAATAACATCGGGGACAGGCTACAACCCTGTCTCACTCCCTTCCCAACCACTGCCTCCCTTCCATGTCCCTCGACTCTTATAACTACCATCTGGTTTCTGTACAAATTGTAAATAGCCTTTCGCTCCCTGTATTTTAACACTGCGACCTTCGGAATTTGAAGGACAGTATTCCAATCAACATTGTCAAAAGCTTTCTCTAAGTCTACAAATGCTAGAAACGTAGGTTTGCCTTTCGTTAATCTTTCTTGTAAGATAAGTCGTAGGGTCAGTATTGCCTCACGTGATCCAACATTTCTACGGAATCTTAACTGATCTTCCCCGGGGTCGGCTTCTGTCAGTTTTTCCATTCGTCTGTAAAGAATTCGCGTTAGTATTTTGCAGCTGTGACTTATTAAACTGATAGTTCGGTAATTTTCACATCTGTCGACACCCGCTTTCTTTGGGATTGGGATTATTATATTCTTCTTGAAGTCTGAGGGTATTTCGCCTGTCTCATACATCTTGCTCACCAGACGGTAGACTTTTGCCATGACTGGCTCTCCCAAGGCCGTCAGTAGTTATAATGGAATGCTGTCTAAACCGGGGCCTTGTTTCGACTCAGGTCTTTCAGTGCTCTGTCAAACTCTTCACGCTATATCATATCTCCCATTTCACCTTCATCTAAATTCTCTTCCATTTCCATAATATTGTCCACAAGTTCATCGCCCTTGTATAGGCCCTCCATATACTCCTTCCACATTTCTGCTTTCCCTTATTTGCTTAGAACTGGATTTCCATCAAAGCTCTTAATATTCATGCAAGTTGTTCTCCTTTCACCAAAGGTCTCTTTCATTTTCCTGTAGGCAGTATCTATCTTATCCCTAGTGAGATAAGCCTCTTCATCCTTACACTTGTCCTCTAGGCAGCCCTGCTTAACCATTTTGCACTTCCTGTCGATCTCATTTTTGAGACGTTTGTATTCCTTTTTGCCTCTTCATTTACTGCATATTTATATTTTCTCCTTTCATCAACTAAATTCAATATTTCTTCTGTTACCCAGGGGTCTCTAGTAGCCTTCGTATTTTTTACCTATTTGATCCTCTGCTGCCTTCACTATTTCATCCCTCAAAGCTACACATTCTTCTTCTACTGTATTTCTTTCCTCCACTCCTGTCAATTGTTCCCTTATGCTCTCCCTGAAACCTTGTACAGTCTCTGGTTCTTTCAGTTTATCCATGTCCCATCTCCTTAAATTCCCACCTTTTTGCTGTTTCTTCAGTTTTAATCTACAGTTCATACATAACCAATAAATTGTGGTCATAGTCTATATCTGCCCCTGGAAATGCCTTACAATTTAAAACCTGGTTCCTAAATCTCTGTTTTACCATTATATAATCTATCTGATACCTTTTAGTATCTCCAGGGTTCTTCCATGTATACAACCTTCTTTCATGATTCTTAAACCAAGTATTAGCTATGATTAAGTCATGCTCTGCGCAGAATTCTACCAGATGGCTTCCTCTTTCATTTCTTAGCCCCAATCCATATTCACATACCATGTTTCCTTCTCTCCCTTTTCCTACTGACGAATTCCAGTCACCCATGACTATTAAATTTTCGTCTTCCTTCACTAGCTGAATAATTTCTTTTATCTCATCATACATTTCATCAATTTCTTCGTCATCTGGAGAGGTAGTTGGCATATAAGCTTGTACTACTGTAGTAGGCGTGGGCTTCATGTCTATCTTGGCCACAATAAAGCGTTCACAATGCTGTTTGTAGTAGCTTACCCGTACTCCTATTTTTTTTATTCATTATTAAACCTACTCCTGCATTAGGCCTATTTGATTTTGTATTTATAACCCTCTATTCGCCTGACCAAAAGTCTTGTTCCTCCTGCCACCGAACTTCACTAATTCTCACTATATCTAACTTTAACCTATCCATTTCCCTTTTTAAATTTTCGAACCTACCTGCCCGATTAAGGGAATCTGACATTCCACACTCTGATCCGTAGAACGCTAGTTTTCTTTCTCCTGATAACGACATCCTCTTCCGGATCTCCGAATGGGGGACTATTTTACCTCCGAAATATTTTACCCAAAAGGACGCCATCATCATTTAATCACACAGTAAAGCTGCATGACCTCGGGAAAAAGTACAGCTGTAGTTTCCCCTTGCTTTCAGCCGTTCGCAGTACCAGAACAGCAAGGCCATTTTGGTTAGTGTTACAAGGCCAGATCAGTCAATCATCCAGTCTGTTGCCCTTGCAACTATTGAAAAGGCTGCTGCCCCTTTTCAGGAACCACACATTTGTCTGGCCTCTCAACAGATATCCCTCTGTTGTGGTTGCACCTATGGGACGGCTATCTGTATCGTTGAGGAACTCAAGCATCCCCACCAACGGCAAGGTCCATGGTTCATGGGGGGGGGGGGGACTCAGTTCTTATTTTTACATAATCATTTGACATCAGTACAAGATTTAGTACCTCGTTAGATGCAGTTGCGATGGTTTGTACCTATGTGCACAAACTTCACTCCGTTGCGTCAGTCACATTGGGCTGTTGACATCTCTCATGTTGCACTATGATCAATACACCCCATGTAACTCTGTCATCAATGGTAAAGACACGTGCTGCCCATAGGCGTCTGTAAGGTGTCAGGCAAATCCAACACCTTTCATGAAAACCCTGACATGATAAGCAAATCCAGTAGTATGTCATATAGCTCCGAATAAATCGTGGCATTAAATTAACCAAAGTTATACGAGTAACGAGTGAGCAAATGGAATACCACAGACTAACACAAGAATGCCTAAATGCATGTCGTACCTTCCCATCGTGAGGCAGACGCAGTTCCGAGGGGAGAAACGAGAACAGAAGCCGAGAGCAGAACCGTGTTAAGCTAGAAGGCCCTACGATAAGGGAGGGGCTGGACACCCACGCCGCCAGCCTACCTGTAAGGCTACACAACCCGCACGTTTTAGTGTGAGGCTTTTTCGCGTCTCTGTTACGTAAAGAACCACCCCCCAACCCATGTTAAAAGCTAGAGCCCTCCAGAAAAACAGTATAGATCTTACAATAACACAAAAATGGCCACTACCACCCGCAAGTTTTAGCGTGAGACTTTTTCGCGTCTCAGGTACGTCAAGGACCACCCCCCACCACAAAAATGGCCACTACCACCCGCAAGTTTTAGCGTGAGACTTTTTCGCGTCTCAGGCACGTCAAGGACCACCCCCCAGGCCCATGTTAAAAGATAGAGCCCTCCAGAAGAACAGTATACATCTTACGATAACGCTAAAAGGACCACACTAGCTGCAGGTTTTAGCGTGAGACTTTTTAGCGTCTCTCTTACGTTGCAAACTTTAAAAACATTGCCCCACCACGAAAAGTATAACGTTTCTCATTGGATAGACAGAATTTTTGTAGGCGGAGCTTAAGGTTAACATTGAGACCCTGATTGGTCAGATGAAAACATAGCCAGATAGTTTTTTTGAACTAACTTGGGTAATTTTTGTAGTAAGGAGAAGTTAGAGGAGAGTTGGTTCCGAGACGGCGAGCTGGATGGCTGCTGCGCCAGCTGATGCCGCCCTGACGCTGCCTAAACACCGACAAGGTAATGAACGCACGCGATTCCGAATTTTTGAGCGCATAAGGCTTCACTCGGAACTGCAGAAGACTCATGTGATACACCCCTTTTTTGCGTAATACTAGTGTCGATCGTTAATTAAAACTCATGGTGTTCACATTTGCCACTTGAAGCACAGATCTGAAATGTGATGATTTTTCTTTTATATAGTTATTGAGAAGCCACATCAGCCACTGTAATTTACGACAAGTTAGATAAGTAATTAAAGATAATTGAGTGTCACTGTAGACCATTTGGATAGTCTTCTCTTTTGTGAAACTTACATTATACCTAGATTATAGATGTGATATGGCATAGGTCATCCTTCGATCGATTGTAGAACTTGGAAACCCATTCAGGGAAAATTCGTTCACATTTTTGTTGAACGCTGTTGGTTTTTACCATCCTGTATTAAAACATTTCCTTTTATCAATAGTGCAATTTATAAATGATGTTTTGTGAGTAGAATAAAATTTCCAATGGTAAACTTAACTGCTTTTTCGACGTTATTTTACCAGCTAACCAAAAATAGGAAAGCCTTGAACCCTTTCCACTATATTTAGTAAGTATTAAGATTCTTTTACAGGGAGTGCAGTGGAGCTGACGCTGAGATCATTTAGTATTTGGTTATATCATCGCTAGTCTCCCTGAACTCTTCTGAATTCTACATGTCATGTGTGGTCTGGCGTCTCCTTACCAGCAACAGGTCCCAGGTTCAAACTAGTTAATTCCCTAAAAAACACGTTCACAGCGTCGTTGCGCGAAAGTGGTAGGGAGACACGATATAGTACAAACAGACACCACCATGAATGTTTAGAAAATGGCGATCCTGCCAGGATGGTAAAATACCATGATTGAACGTCGACCACATGCGTAACTAGGTCAGAAAAATATCCTGCTAAAAATTTTTGTAGTTAAAAAATCTTTTTCTAAAGTTATACATAGTCGAAAACAGTAGCTGCAGCGATAGATAGTAAAAGTGTTCACGAAAAAGTGAGAATTCTAGCAATGGCAATAGCATAATTAAGTAATGAATTTTGAAAATTGTTAGAATTAAGTTTTCTCTCCAATGCAAGCGCACAGGTGCCAGATACATCGTTGACAAGTTGGTTCTGTCCCAACAAGTAAGTGAATGGATTGTCAGTCTTGGTAGTGTCAAGTCGTGTGAACAGAAAGTTTATAAAACGTGTGAGATCGTATGAGCGCATGTTGTCGCGAAGTAAGGCGTGTGAATTGCTTTTAAAATAGAAAATAAGGGATTCGGAAAGATTAGCAATGGCATATCGAGACTTTGACCGAATTGAGGTGGGGACCCAGCATGAAAATGGACAGAGAATAGAGGACAATGCAACATAAGATGCAGTATCGCGAGAAATAGGACAGATAACGCACCATAATGAGGATAATGTACGTCAAGGCACAGAAAACCTAGGTCAGCATACGACAGAGGAGCAGGAAAGTAGTGAGACAGTCGATGAGGATTCTAATTTGCGTCTTGAATACGTAGAACCCATAGTACAAGTAATCAGAGCTCCCTCAGCACAGAGTACAAGGAATGCGAGCAGAAACGTGCCACAAAACAGTTCAATGCAATCGGTTGCAAACCAACACTTGGGCGAAAACACAGAGCATAGGACGTCGGAAGAAAACGCAATAGGACCCATCAATCTGGCAGAATTATTACAATTAATCACGGAAACCATGACAATGCAAAATAAAGACATAGCGAACCAAATTCAAATTCAGAATCCAGAAACCACGAGACAAATGCGTGAGATTAAAGTACAAAACAAAAAAATTCAGTTACACCTAAGTCATATTGAAGACGAGGCAAAAGAATCTCGAGAAGTGATAGGAAACTTAATAATAGGTCACAATCAATTGAGAACAGACATTGACAAGGTACAAGTGGACGTACAAACATTGCGTAATGACATTCAGGACGAGATCAAAACATTACGTAACAACACCCAGGGAGAAGTCAAGAAACTAAAGAAACAGACAAACGTAATTACTAGACAAGCAGCAGGTACAGCGCGTGAAATTGTTGAAAACAGTGTGTTACACAAACGTTTCACAAAAGCAGCGCTGAAAAGATATGATAACCGCATAGTCAAAATAGAAGCGCAAACGAAGCGACAATTTCAGAAATTGCGAACAGAGTTGTTGCAAACCATTGAAGAGCGTAGTGAACAGGATCGAACAAGCACAGAGTGTGCATCCACATCCGTATCTGTAAAAGAACCGAGAAAACAAGCAATTAACGAAGATATTATGTATTTGCGATTCCAATCACAGGCGGAAAGTAACATACGTGACAATGGAAAGCCAGATCGCGAAGAGTACAGTGCAATGCATTCAGCTACACGTTCATAACCGATGGAAGAAAATTCTTGCGTACCACTCCAACGATACTACGCAAGGGTAGGCGAAAGTTACAGTGGACAATCCAATATATCTTACACAACCGGAAAGAACGACGGGAGAAATGATCAGAAACAAAAGTGGCGAAGAATCGCGAATTTCATATGGAACTATGACGAGGACGACAACGATCATTTCCTCACAGTCAGAAAATTTCAACACTTTCGAGAAGAAAACTCATTACATCCACGAACTTTTATTGATCAATTCCGAGTAGGATTACCACAACACTGGACGCTAGCACACAAATTAGACTTTATATGTGCACACATGTCAGGAACTGTCGCAGAAACCATGCAGAATGTTGCAGCGACATGCCGATCGTACGAAGATTTCGGAGAGAAGTTTCTCTCACGATATTGGTCCAGCGAAGCACAGAACAGAGTGAAGTACGAATTATTACAGAACCCATATTTTTAAAATTCAGGAGAGAAGAGTCCCGTGAAATTTTTCGAATTAATGGCAAACAAAAATCAATACTTAGATGTACCATACAGTGGCGGAGAGTTGATTAAATTATGCGCGATGAAGCTACCATTGAAATACCAGCAATCATTAGTAGGTCGCGGAGAAAATGACGTCGAAGCGTTTAAAGGTATTCTAAGGGAACTAGAGTTCATATTTTCGGAAGATGACGCAACAAAAAGAAGAAGCGCACGTGTAAACGAAAGCAAAAAGCAGTGGAATTCACAAGACACAGTACGAAGAAACAATAATTACGTACTATGTGATAACTTAGCACCAAGAAACGACAATAAATTTCAACAAAGAACCGGTTATGGATTTAGAAGAGAATATGGCAATAATTATAATTCATCCAGGAACGGCAACAACTATTACAGAGGGAATAACGACCACTGGAATGGGTACTGGAGAACCAATAGACCGACAAATTATCAACAAAGAAACCACTATCAACAAGCTGAACAAGAAAAGCGAATACAGATAGAAGAGGTGGAGGTAAAACCACCAAACCCCGATAAACGTTCGAATTGACAGCTAAGTGCCGATGCCACAGAGAATGATGCACCGACCCAGGACAATTGCAGCACCTTGAAGAGAGAAGTAAAACTCTTATCACGAGAAGAGAAGAAGGAAGAAACAAATCCGCAGGGACCAGAAGAAAACGAAGACAAGACAATATGAATATCATGTTGGGATGATATTAATTGAAAGAATACTGACGAGGAAGATGAATTACCAGAGGCATGCACAAAGAATGTAGGAGGAAAGGACGAAGTAATGAGTATTGCAGAGCTATTTAACATGGAAACCAGGGAAAGCGAATTCAATGAGGATAATGCGCAGTCGACAGAAGTTGAAAATAAGTTACGAATGAGCACACAACCAAACGTATATAATGAAGGAAGTTATGAAGCGATAATTAGTGCATTTAGATGTGATTTTGTGGATGTAGCGACGAAGAAGAAGATAGACGAGGATGACGAAAAAGTAGAGGATGTAGAAGAAAGCGTAAATGGAGGAAGAAATAGAGAAGAGGAAATAAGAGAGAGAGAAGTAGCAGTCGAAGCTTATCCTACACAAAGTTCGAATTCACAAGGGAAATTCCTAAAAAGACTCATGTGTGATTCAGTGGAGGCTTCGTTGATGCAAGAAGAAGAAGAACAGAACCAACCCTTTCAAATTCAACCAATTGTGAAGGCCATGGTAAAGCATATCCCAGTCAATATTGTAATTGATAGCGGAAGTGAACTGACTGCGATCTCAGAAAATTTATTCATGCAGTGTAATGCCATTGAGGAATTGCCAGTTCTGAAAACATGTAAGATTAAAGTAAGAGATCCTATTAGAAAAAATGCTGCGGAAGTTACGAGACAAACAAGGTTAACTCATTCGTGCCAATGTCAAAAGATAGAAGCCAACTTCGTGATTATACCTAACCTAACTGTAGATTTGATTATAGGTGCAAATTTTTTAAATGAGAGATGAGCGACAATAGATATGGGGAAAGGTAGAGTAACATTTTGGAATGTCACACTCCTCTTTGAGCAAAAGCTAACATTAGAAGAAATACCAGTTATAAACAAACAATTAAGAATGACGTGAGATAAAGAGGATGAAGAATTCGAATGGTATGCACAAAAGAAGGAATCGCTTCAACTCATGTTAGAAGTCCATAAAGAAATGGACGAAAAATTGCAAGAAGTTCAAGGTATTTTGATACACAGTAAAAGAGAATTAGAGGGTATTTTACGAGATAAAGCAGAGGTATTTTTACCTAAGACTGGCAGTATTAAACACTTTCAGTACAAGTTTGAAGATTAATTTTATTACTGGTAAATAATCAGCACTATATTTGAAGATTATGTTGGAGATAAGATCGTCATGAGAAAGAAGAATGAAGAGAGAGGAAGGTGGGAAAAAGAAAGTAGTTTCAATAAAAACACCAATAGTACTATAGATAAAGGTGAAGGGATAAAGTGTAGATAGTCTAACATCATGAAACACTAAAATTCTATACACTACGACACTACACAAATATAAAAAACGAATTTGAGGATTTTTGAGTAGATGTTAAGACCCCAAATATCTTAGAATTGTAACATGGAAAGGGCGCCGAAATTTGTAAAGCTTTTTAAGAAGGCATATAACAAGTAGGTACTAGATATATGTTAGATGATTATAAGTAAAACTTTTTGTAAGAACCATTGTAAAAACTCCAGCAAGGAAGAGATGCAACGACCCACAAGTTGCAACACGAGATGTATCAAGAAAGAAACGAACGTAATTAGCAAGACACGATTCCTACATAGCAGGAGCGTCGAGAGAACGGAACGGACAGCGAAATTAACAGAAGGCCCTTGTAGCGAATGTGTGCAATAAATATGCCCGCTAGATGGAACCTTGCTGGGATGGAACACCGAGCCGCACAGTGACAGACCCCTGCTGAGACGCGGCGTGACGGCGTTGGGACGGCGAACGCCGGAAGGGTCTCCGAGCCCCAAATGAACGGAGCGAGAAAAAAACGGCCAGACGAGAAGACCGCTTGGGCAAGCCACCACTGGCTAACAAAAAAAAAAAAAAAAATATGCGCAAAGTCACACTACTGCTATTAAACAGCACGTTGATGCACGAAACTGAAGAAAACTTCCACAAAGTAAAAATGACACGCCCAAACAACTTATCAAACTGTTACTAGGAGAACTTCAAAGCGACTAGTTATCAATAAATATTTCCATATCCTGCCTAGAGAAGAACCAAGAAGCAAGTAAGAAGCAGAGAAAAAGCGGGAAGAACAGAAGTTGAAGATTCACAAGATTGAGACCAAGAAAGAAGATGGGTGAAGAACAGACGACATACCTTCCCAAATCCCTATCCTATTGTATACTAGTCGTCTGCGAAGTATTACAACGAAAAACGACCGCATTCTGCGACACATAACGATGACTTTCACGCATACAAAGCCAGTAAACCACGAGATTCTGCACTCACTGCTCCATTCCATTATGGGACCTCCACAACAGCAACACACACTTGCAAAGCCAACAAGGAATGGCGAACGAAGCTACACATCAAATACTTGCCCACATCCATCTCGCTCAAGTCCATCACGTTCATGCAAAAACATTCGCCAACCTCATGCTTGAACATTCAGAGGATTGTGTGAATGTGTTAAATCAAATTATGTGATGTAGGAATTGTGCAAAAGAAACGTGTAAAAAACTAAATAAGTTAAGCACACCAGACAGCTAATAAACTAAAAAATAACAGTCATTGACTATGGACTTAAATAAAGAATAGACTATCGATAAAAATAAGTTATTAGTTCTGAAATGGACTGTATATAAAGAAATAATATGCCACTTATTTTCTCCTCATAAATATAAAAGAATAACTATATTTTACTTAGTTTCTTGTTATAAAAACAAGGAATAAAAAATTATCTTGTTGGATGTTCTCCCTTTTTTTTAACGTTTGTACAATTTATTAGGATAATATCTCAATACTTGTGTATATATATTTCATTGTCAAAGCAATTCTTGGGAATAATTCTTATTTGCTAGTGTAACAATGCTGAAATGAGTGTCTAGAAACAAAAACATTTTTACTTGCACATGATATTTAGAAAATGTGTTAGGAATAGATTTTACCTAATTACTACATTTATAAAAACAATATTTCTAAGAAAATCGATGTGAAAGACTCCTCACTTTCGAAAACAAACTTCTTAAAAAAAACTTCACACTTAAATAAGGAAAGAAAATAATTAAAAATTAATAGTAGTATAAAAATATTCTTCTCTTGTTATTTTAATTATATTGTGGAAGAATATAAAACTATAAATTAGTAATACAAACTAGCATAGAACAGAATAATGTGGCTGAACAGCGTGCAACAAAATTTAGATAAATAAGAAAATTTTTTACTGACTCAGACAACGATTCAACCATTGCCTAAATTCAGTGCAAAAATTAAGTTCGAAGGGTGGTGACATGTAAGGTGTCAGGCAAATCGAACACCTTCCATGAAAACCCTGACATGATAAGCAAATCCAGTAGTATGTCATATAGCTCCGAATAAATCGTGACATGAAATTAACCAAAGTAATACGAGTAACGAGTGAGCAAACGGAATACCACAGACTAACACAAGAATGCCTAAATGCATGTCGTATCTTCCCACTGTGAGGCAGACGCAGTTCCGAGGGGAGAAACGAGGACAGAAGCCGAGAGCAGAACAGTGTTAAGCTAGAAAAGGGAGGGGCTGGGCACCCTCGCCGCGAGCCTACCTGTACAACTATACAACCCGCACGTTTTAGCGTGAGCTTTTTCGCGTCTCAGGTATGTCAAGGACAACCCCAAGCCCATGTTAAAAGCTAGAGCCCTCCAGAAAAGCAGTATATATCTTACGATAACACAAAAAAGGGCCACTACCACCCGCAAGTTTTAGCGTGAGACTTTTTCGCGTGTCTGTTACATTAGGATCACTCCCCAGCCCATGTTAAAAGTTAGAGCCCTCCAGAAGAGCCGTATAGATCTTACGATAACGCTAAAAGGACCACACTAGCTGCAGGTTTTAGCGTGAGACTTTTTAGCGTCTCTGTTACGTTGCAAACTTTAAAAACATTGCCCCACCAAGAAAAGTATAACGTTTCTCATTGGATAGACAGAATTTTTGTAGGCGGAGCTTAAGGTTAACATTGAGACCCTGATTGGTCAGATGAAAACATAGCCAGATAGTTTTTTTAAACTAACTTCTGTAAATTGTAGTAAGGAGAAGTTAGAGGAGAGTTGGTTCCGAGACAGCGAGCTGGATGGCTGCTGCGCCGGCCGCTGCCGCCCTGATGCTGCCTAAACACCGACAAGGTAATGAACGCACGCGATTCCGCATTTTTGAGCGCATAAGGCTTCACTCAGAACTGCAGAAGACTCATCTGTTACACCCCTTTTTTGCGTAATACTAGTGAACGCTGTTGGTTTTTACCATCCTGTATTAAAACATTTCCTTTTATCAATAGTGCAATTTATAAATGATGTTTTGTGAGTAGAATAAAATTTCCAATGGTAAACTTAACTGCTTTTTCGACGTTATTTTACCAGCTAACCAAAAATAGGAAAGCCTTGAACCCTTTCCACTATATTTAGTAAGTATTAAGATTCTTTTACAGGGAGTGCAGTGGAGCTGACGCTGAGATCATTTAGTATTTGGTTATATCATCGCTAGTCTCCCTGAACTCTTCTGAATTCTACATGTCATGTGTGGTCTGGCGTCTCCTTACCAGCAACAGGTCCCAGGTTCAGACTAGTTAATTCCCTAAAAAACACGTTCAGAGCGTCGTTGTACGAAAGTGGTAGGGAGACACGATATA
This sequence comes from Schistocerca gregaria, assembly GCF_023897955.1. NCBI lineage: Eukaryota > Metazoa > Arthropoda > Insecta > Orthoptera > Acrididae > Schistocerca > Schistocerca gregaria. The sequence continues at coordinate 368,756,117 of NC_064924.1, forward strand.
GTACAAACAGTCACCACCATGAATGTTTAGAAAAACGTGCTGCCCATAGGCGTCTCTTGTAAGAGACCAGCATGAGCATGCCTTGGAGTTCTCTGATGTCAGTATAACACAGACTGTATACTTGAAAGTAGAAATAACTTTCACTTGCGTCCAGCGGCAGCTCACGGATGTGTCAGCGCTCCCACCCCTTGAGCATCTCTGCTCCCACACGGTCTCATTAGCAACGGTGCCTATGTGAATACGTATTTCGAGAGGAATTTGAAAGGTATCACGTACGAACCGGACGTCGCCGCCCCAAGCCTTGGGCCAGTCTGGTGTGGTTTGACAGATGATGGGTGTATCACTTCACTGGGGTTGTCTTTAGCCTCCTGTGCGGTCTAGTGGACAGTGGGTGGTGTAGAGTGCTTGGGCGCTTGATTGCGTGTCTGTTACATTATTTTGTGAGCAGATTTGTAAGCCGTGCTATGCGTTATATGGACAGTTTACGAAATGATTTCTGGTCTGCACATCAGTGTACTGCATTATTAAGAGTGGGTCTGTGCTGAAATTATTTCGGTAAATTAGGATTTGTTTCTGTGTCTGGAGAGCGTTCTTTAGAAGTAGTTTACAGGTCTGCAGATGGTGTATTGTGACTCCAAGGACATCAGGACGAGTGTTTTGTGTCAGTGTGATAAATATGATCCATTCCTAAATAAATGTTCCAAAACAATTAGAGTACACTCCTTCCTTGCTCTCCCCAGCAGCCCAGTGCAGGCTGACACATTTTTGCACTACTACCCCCCTCCAGACCACCATCTTGGATTATGTTGCATTAGGGATGACAGTACTCTGTGGTGGCAGTACTGTGTACTATGTCAGTAGGACTCTAGATGTCATGGTAGAGCGGTTGCCCGCCGAATAAGGTCTTATGTCCAGGACACGCAGAATCCATATCCTAGCAATTCCCCCCACCATCTTGGATTACGTCACTAAATAGATGATGATATTCTCTGATGGTGGTACCGTGTACTAGATCTAGACTTCTTGGTGAACGGACAACAGCACCCTCTGGTAGTGGTACTGTGTACTATGTCAGTTGGAGTGTGGACCTCGTGGTGAATACACTGAATGGTGGTGTTGCCTCTAATTGTTTAAATATGGACTGATGCAAGATTTCGACACTTGACAATTAGCAAGCATGTTTGCAGTCTTTTAGATGGATTATTGTTTTCACAATTTACGAGTTGTGTTGCTCTCTGGACGTAAATGTATTCCGTTGTTTGCATGTCTTTAGGCTCTGCAATGCATTATTTTGGTAGTTTACAATTAGCAAGAGCATGTGTAGATCATTACACATGAGTTATTTAGGAGTAGATGGTAGGTATGTATGCTGTGTGGCATGTCAGAGCATTTGTTCTGTATAACTGTGATAAATTCCATTGCAGATGCCTGTGAACCTAGAGGTTAGAACTTCCAACCTGTCTAAACCAGAGGACCATGAACATCCCTGGGTACAATGCTACAGATAGACAGCATAGCCTACACCCTATGTGGGACACTAGCTGTCCTCTCCCAAACAGCCATCCGACGAAAGGAGTCGAGGATGTCCTCAGAACCCAAGCGGCAGGCGTCATTCATGCCAACATGTGCCACTAAACTTAGCCGGTAGCACCCATTGCTCTCGAAAGCTGCCAGCAGGACCTCCTTTAGGTCTCTGTCGTGGCTCACCACCAAGCAAATCGAGTTCAAACAGACAATCTTTCCTGTCTTGCCTGATATGCACCTGAGGGATTCCGTCATCCACCTAACATTGGAGCTCCCAATCACAAGCACAACTACCCAATGCATTGGTCGCTGGCCCAACATGAGGAGCATCTCAGGATGGTTCAGAACTATCATCAGCAATTGGTAGCACCTGGTACCCATTGCTGAGGGACTGGGAGCCAGTCACACGACCTGCTCTCACCTTCGCCTTCTGTCCAGCTAACGAAAAACCGTCTCTGAACCTCCCTCGAATGAGGACGGACTGGTCAGATATTGCATTGCGACACCCAAATCAACTGAAGTTTCGGACGGCACCTAAGTTCTCGCAGGTCTCGTCACAAGCACTCCGATTTCGGCGCAACTTCGAGCATCAGCCAAAAACATTGCGACGGTAATCAACGCAGTTTGCAGCTGTTAACGGACAGGAGCCAATTTTCCTTGTGTCCTCTCACAACAATCACATTAACTAACCATATATCATGGGAAAAAACATATATAAGATCTCAAATGTCGCTTCTGAGTGTGGAATATATATAAATACTAAAGAGGAGAATAAAGAAACACTAAAAACTGCTGTGAAAATTTCTCGCTGCACCCTGAGACGGCAAGCACTTGAACAGAATAAATTTCTCTACTCAAGTGGACATATCTACAGCTACTGGTTACTAGAAACTCTGCTTACCGGTAAAGCTACTGCACCAAATACGTATGCTGAATAGAAGGCAATGACCGAGACTATTTGCCTTGAACCAGCACGAGATTTGAACTTAATGGCGTGATGTGATCTTATGGCGGGGGTAAAATTACAGTAGTATGCCACCTTACGCAGGGATATGCACCTAGATTAACGCCAAAACAGAAACATAGGTTAATTTAAAAACATCTAGTTCACACAGTAAAATATACAGGTTTAGATAACTACATTGCAGAAGCACGTGAAAAAATAAACAAAACAATTTACTCTGTATTAGGCAAATGCTGCCATCACTACTGGCGCGTCCACTCGGCTCGGCGTCTGTCGTCGCGCAAGAACTTCAAAACGATTCTAGCTGCTTCTCGCTTTGCACACCGTTTTTTGTCGCATCATAGTGTGTTATATGTATATCATATTTCTCTGTTTTCTGTTCCCGTAAATACATATGCATCAAGTGATTGATCCTTGAAGCACTTCAGCTAATAGGTCCCATATAGCACTTCATTCATTAAATTACGTTTCCCATTTATGCAATTCTATGAACGAGATGTCAATGTCTTATCTTCACTCTGTCTACCACTGGGACAGCAATGAGCTGAGTGCCATTCTCGTCTGCTGTCGTCACTTACATGTTATATGCCCACAACCTGCATATCATCGATATAGACGGTTACTAGTTTTTTAATTAACCTTGGTGAGATAGGGTAGAATTTATTGGAAGATTAATGTGAGGTAAAAGTAATAGAAGGCATTTCTAATTCGTGCGAGAGCGTGCTGAAAAGCAGCGTTGGAGGATTTGTCGTGGGAGTATTCTAATATATTTTTCAATAAAACGTTATTAATATTTTACGTCTTTGTTTTTCATGTTTATACATTTATTTGTCAAATAGTCACACCTCATGACGAACACATTTCTCCCAAAGAGAGATCAGTTTTTTTTGATACTGTCTCTGTAGAATGTTTTGTCTGTTCACCGAGTCACTTCACCCCTGTTTGCGCCGCTTCGTCGCTACACAAAATGGGGATGTCGATGGTTTTCTTTACGTTGAGGGAACAGATGAAAATGGGATGGAGCCAAAGGAGAATGCAAGCAGGGTGATCGATGACAGGGAAACCAAGGCGTCAAATTGATGCAGAAGTCGCAGCGGTTGCGTGTAGCATGGCATTGCCATGCTGAAGGAGTGGTTGCTTTTGTTTCGACGATCTCTTGGAACATGAAGTTCGATTACAACAGGCTACTTCTCAGCACAAATGTAGTCCCTTTACACTGCGTCATTTAACTCCTTACAATTTGGAGACCTCTAGTGGCAGAGGGTTGCAAATATGTATAAATGAAGAATAAAGACGTTGAATGATAATAACAATTGTTGTATTTAAAAAGCTTCAAGAGTTTTGACATTAAAAATTAGGAGGCACCACGTCCTTGTATTTAGAAACCTGTACTTCATTTCTTGTTCACTAACTATTCGCACTTTCTGTTACAGTTATTTACTTATGTGGTGTCGTTTTAAGCGCGTTAATCAACCAAGCAATTGCGAGAAATAATAGTGAAGGACACCGCTGAGGTCTTTTGTAGTCACGGACTATTGTATTTTATATTACAATTCAAGTAAGGAAGATAATTTTGAACATCGCTAGGCAACATTCGTTAAACAAAATTACTTGCCAATGGCGTTTTGAGCCCACGTCATGTGATCATTGATCTGCTCTTTGGGTAACGCGGGAAATTCAATGAAACTTGAACGAACCACCTGCCGCTACACCTATACTCTGTAAGTCACTTTATCGTGTGTGTCGGAGCGTACTTGTGGTACAGCTATCACTTCTTTCTTTATTTGTTCCATTCTAGAACAGTGCATGAGAAGAACGCCTTTCTGCAAAGTTAATTACTCTAAATTTTTCATATTTTTGTGGTGCTTCTATCTGAAAAAATATGTGGCGCACGACTATTCTTCGAATGTACGCTCTCAGAATTTCAACAGAAAATCTCTCTCTTACCCACAACGTCTTTTTTATAATGTCTGCCACATCAATTTTCTAAGAATTTCAGTTAAATCTCGCGCTTGCCAACAAAGCGCGTTGCTCTTGACTGCATCTTCTGTCTCTTTTCTAGCAACTGGTAGTGATCGAACATTGTTGGCCGGCCTATGTGGTCGAGCGGTTCTAGGCACTTCAGTCCGGAACCACGCGGCTGCTACGGTCGCAGGATCGAATCCTGCCTGTGGCATGGATGTCTGTGATGTCCTTAGGTTAGTTAGGTTTAAGTAGTTCTATGTCTAGGGGACCGATGACATCAAATGTTGAGTCCCATAGTGCTTAGAGCCATTTGGTTTATTTATGAGCGACACACAGGGAATGATCATTATAATGTTTTGAAAGCCTTTTCTTTCACTGATGAGTTAATGTTCTCGTCAGGTTGCTCCAAGAGACCTCGGCTTGTCATCTGCTCGCTATTCTCAGGTATTTTCCATTTCTACCTGTATCCAGTGTTTTATCGCCAGTGGTGCAACAGAAAAGTAATGGATATATGGAATTACGCATTACATTTCTGTGTGATCAGGGTCAGTTACACCAATCTTCAATCCTTTGTAGGTCTTCCTGCATTAATTAAAGTTTCCTGTTGTAGCAGCCTTTCCACAGACAACCAGCATCGTGTGCAAGCAGCCTCGTAGAAGTTCCGTCATTATCGACCAAACCATTTATATACAGGGTGTAACAGGTGTATGTCCAGATAATTTTATATGTGATAATTTAATATGTCCACACATCAACTTGTGAGTTGTTTTTTCTCTGCATCACACAGTCTATCCACAAACACGTACCAAACTTTACAACCTGATGTTTTCTGCTTGCTGTAACTACACTACAAGACGGCCATCGCCAGTCCTATGGACAACTCGTTTCGCGTCCATGCGTCCACACTTCAACACCTGACCTGCTACCCCGGAGTAAATAGTCGTCAATGGCTTGTTCTTGCCACCTATATTTGGCGGTACTAACCAGCCTCAACACAAACAATTTGTAATACTTACGAGGACGTTAAGTAAGCAACACATTTCTTACAGCCGTTTTCCTTTGAAAAAAATCAGAACTTACAGTGAACATGGTGGATTATTACTAGTCCCGCCCCTATGGTTTCGTATATTTCCTGTAGGTCGCAGACGTATAAGCAGTCGTCAAAACAGTGGGCATACCATAGGTGCATTTCAAGCAGTAAACTGTGAATGGGTTCCTTTTATTGGAATGGCAGGGCATTGCTTAGAGCTGTCTTCGGAGACCTGCCAGTGAATAAAGGCGTGGTGAATCGTTCGGCGTGTCGGCTGTGACCCAAGCCTGTCCGATCTCCCACTAGCTGGCTAGAAGCGCACAGCCGAGACTATTGCATTGCTGGCATAGGTGGATAGTCTCATTCGAGGAGATTGACAGAGCACAGTCAAACACCTCGCTACACAACTTGACGCCTCTGTTGGTAGTGCTGAAACTCTCATCGACCAGTTGGGATACTCGATGATGTGGCGCCACCAGTTACCTCTCTGCCAAACAGAAAACCATAAAAATCGATGAGGACCACATGTGCAGAATTGCTTGACCGTTATGAGAATAACACAGTCGAATCTCCTTCCATTCGATACTGCCCATGTGGGGGCAGTACATGACCTCTCCTCCGAAGAAAAAATTCAAAGGGGCGCCCTCAGAGGCTAAAGTCATGGAAACAGTCTTCTGGCAGTCAAAAGTGGTTATTTTGTCTGATGTGCACCCTCATTTTCCCACGTTCAACTCTGAAATGTAATTTGCTACCATCAGGAAATTGAAGAAACAACATCAGGATGTTCAACGCCACAAAAATGCAAATGATATTCTCCTTCTCCCTAACAATACAAGTACTCAAAATGGCAACGCGGCCAAGAGGAACTCACAACACTTCAATGTTTCTTCTCATCCACCCTCCAGCGCAGATCTTGTACCTTCCAAAATATCATGTGTTTGTCCCAAACAAGGATGCTCTCTAGCACTGTGCGTGAAGCAGTATGTCGGATGATGGGGAGGTTACTGATGCCGGAATACGTTGGCCGTGGTACAATGCGTGTATGTAGGCCCTTCCAAAGAGGTTGCATGAGGCCACCATAATGAAAGAAATTATGTTGAAAACTATGATTTTTGTAGCCAAAAGAGGGAAGAATAACATAGTGTATTGAGATGAAGAATAAAAAAAATGTTTTCAGAAAGGAAGTATTGCATTAGTAATTAAATGTCCCTTCTACAGTTATTATATGATTCACACATGTTTTGGGTGTATTGAGATGAAGAATAGAAAAACTTTTTCAGAAAGAAAGTATTGCATTACTTAATAAATGTAACTTCTATAGCTATTGTATAATTCGCACATGTTTTTGGGGTGATCTGATATTGTAATCTATAACATTGGAAGCTAAGATAGGTTGATTTGAAATAGTTTATTTCAAGACCAGTTTGTGACAGTAACCATGCGTCATCCTCAGATCCTCAGATCTCCCAGAAACATAATTACAGATCATCTTATTGATATATTGCGAAATTTCTCCAAATATAATAATAAAGCTATATACGTGTTTGCTTTATGTATTTTACAAACAAATGCAAAACCGTTATTGTAACTGAGCGTGTTCCCAGAACGTCGACAGATTCATGTTTAATTAAATTACTGGGAGATCTGAGAATCTCAGGATGACAGCTACTTATTGTCGAGTCTGGTGATGAAATACACTATTTCCCAACGAACCATCTTGCCTTTTACTATTAAAACTATAATTACTAGTCTGTAAGTGATGTATGTACCGATTTAATGCCTTTCAGCACACCGTCCACAGTCACCAGTAGAAATGTCTGGAGTTACACCCGTTACACCCTGAATACCGTAAACAGTGACGGCTCTGTAGAGCTCTCTTGGACCTTAAGCTATACGTTTGGAGTGATATCTGCTAGCACGTGCTGCTACCATACTTCTGGTCCGCTACTCGGTAAGCTCCACTTTCTTCACTGAAGTACAGAGCTGGGCTGTACCAAAGGTGAGGGACACGGCGTTCACCTGGGCACCGATTCTTCGGCACTCTGGATTTCACGGACTATCATAGCGAGAGTAATATCGCTACATCTATGTTTGCGGAATGTCTATAGAAGAGGTTCCTGACGCACAAGATGGTAGTAACGCGTGCCCGTAAAACTCGCCCCACAATTCTACGACGCAATAACATCAGTCATATACGCCTACAGTTATGTATGTTTTCTCGAAAACCAGACTGACCTGCCCTCTTTTCAGTTGAATAGTACCTTTCATTGCTCCAGCGACCTGCGATAGGCTGCTGTAAGCAGAGTAACTATCGTCTGTAGTTAACGTGTCGACTGAATGTGTTCCCGTGTGTGATTTCTGTTCTAGTAGTTTTAAAAATTTGCATGCAGTGAAGATATCCCTCGGTTCCTTCCAATATATAAGTTCTCACCTCTCTGCACAGTTGTAAGAAATTCATCCAATGGGGAAGCTTATATTGAAAGAGGGCGATTATATGAAACTAGAAAAGTTAAATTGGTTTCTGCTTCTCGAATACTTGACTTGTTATTACGTTGGTAACACTAGAAGTGGTTGGAGAAACTGCAATATGATGCAAAAAAGGCTAAAAAATTCGGAGTTAAACGTTGTACGTTTAATACAGGAACAAAATTATTCGTACAGAGCCTTTCGGCAACATGTAGATCGAAGTGATATGTACGGTATTGGCAAAATTGTATAGCCCGCCCTATGAATTTCACCGCGACACATCGTTCTCATCACATGTTATCCTTTATCTTCAAACAATCAAAAGCAAGGAAGATATCTGTCTGAAACGAAAAAGTGCGTGAACCGCAAAGAATAGGGTTGTTTCGGGACAGAACCTTCTGTCGACACGCAGAGGTTGTCAAAGTCATTGCGGTGCTGAGCTACAGAATTTTCGCTTTAACTTGACTAGTACAATAATTTTCCATAGAAATGATAGGATGCAGGCAATACGACAGCATAGCAATTGGCTCGACTTGAGACTTCGATATCGCCCTTCCGGTTTCAGCTGCGATGTACTGGCGTGGTGAATGACATACGAGTTCGGAGCGATGGTTTGTTTTGTTTGTGCGTGATAGTAGTGTCAACTTATGCCATGCTTGTAATTTGAATTGGGTTCATAGAGAGCGTTGCGAATTCTGATGGTATGGACACGTTATTGAAACCACAAGTTTAGTTATTAGAAAATAGTGAGTTTATGCTTCACTACGCCACTACCTATCATATACAGTCACGACACTCACTGCTGGGAAAATTGTTACCATCAGAAAGATTGTGCAGGTCTAGCGCCCCAAGAGGCGACAAAGCAGCGGTAAAATTTTATTTTGTTTCGTGAATGATCATGAGATACATGTAAAAACGACCGAATCTCCTTGATTCAGCGACATAAGCTACAACCAAATTATAAAGAAATACTTTCGAATATGTGTATAATTGTAGCTCACTCCACTGAAAACGAGACCATACAAACACACATTTCATGCATGAGAATAATACACTCCTGGAAATGGAAAAAAGAACACATTGACACCGGTGTGTCAGACCCACCATACTTGCTCCGGACACTGCGAGAGGGCTGTACAAGCAATGATCACACGCACGGCACAGCAGACACACCAGGAACCGCGGTGTTGGCCGTCGAATGGCGCTAGCTGCGCAGCATTTGTGCACCGCCGCCGTCATTGTCAGCCAGTTTGCCGTGGCATACGGAGCTCCATCGCAGTCTCTAACACTGGTAGCATGCCACGACAGCGTGGACGTGAACCGTATGTGCAGTTGACGGACTTTGAGCGAGGGCGTATAGTGGGCATGCGGGAGGCCGGGTGGACGTACCGCCGAATTGCTCAACACGTGGGGCGTGAGGTCTCCACAGTACATCGATGTTGTCGCAAGTGGTCGGCGGAAGGTGCACGTGCCCGTCGACCTGGGACCGGACCGCAGCGACGCACGGATGCACGCCAAGACCGTAGGATCGTACGCAGTGCCGTAGGGGACGGCACCGCCACTTCCCAGCAAATTAGGGACACTGTAGCTGGTATCGGCGAGGACCATTCGCAACCGTCTCCACGAAGCTTGGATACGGTCCCGCACACCGTCAGGCCGTCTTCCGCTCACGCCCCAACATCGTGCAGCCCGCCTCCAGTGGTGTCGCGACAGGCGTGATTGGAGGGAGGAATGGAGACGTGTCGTCTTCAGCGATGAGAGTCGCTTCTGCCTTGGTGCCAATGATGGTCGTATGCGTGTTTGGCGCCGTGCAGGTGAGCGCCACAATCAGGACTGCATACGACCGAGGCACACAGGGCCAACACCCGGCATCATGGTGTGGGGAGCGATCTCCTACACTGGCCGTACACCTGTGGTGATCGTCGAGGGGACACTGAATAGTGCACGGTACATCCAAACCGTCATCGAACCCATCGTTCTACCATTCCTAGACCGGCAAGGGAACTTGCTGTTCCAACAGGACAATGCACGTCCGCATGTATCCCGTGCCACCCAAAGTGCTCTAGAAGGTGTAAGTCAACTACCCTGGCCAGCAAGATCTCCGGATCTGTCCCCCATTGAGCATGTTTGGGACTGGATGAAGCGTCGTCTCACGCGGTCTGCACGTCCAGCACGAACGCTGGTCCAACTGAGGCGCCAGGTGGAAATGGCATGGCAAGCCGTTCCACAGGGCTACATCCAGCATCTCTACGATCGTCTCCATGGGAGAATAGCAGCCTGCATTGCTGCGAAAGGTGGATATACACTGTACTAGTGCAGACATTGTGCATGCTGTGTTGCCTGTGTCTATGTGCCTGTGGTTCTATCAGTGTGATCATGTGATGTATCTGACCCCAGGAATGTGTCAATAAAGTTTCCCCTTCCTGGGACAATGAATTCACGGTGTTCTTATTTCAATTTCCAGGAGTGTATTTTTATTTGGGTGTTCGTTATATGGCAGACACCTTTCTTGACCCGTAACAACTTTTTATGGAACCTAATGTTTTGCACAGTCTTACACTTCATCGACTTTTTAACATATAAATATCTTTTTAAATGTAATTACTTTAGTTTCAAAAGGGGATGTGTTGATGCTTGTTGCCATTTGTGACTCAGATGCAGCAACAATTGTAGAATTGATTTCTTCTTTGTTGGGAAATAGTTTCATTGCTATTATTTCTTTTATTATCACATCTGTGTGGTTTTTTTCCACAGCTAAAGATGTGTTAGCTAGTAGGCTACATAAAATAATGTCGGTATTGCATTCCATACTGTTTTCCTTCGTTCCATATTGACTGATTTGACTGAAAGTGTAGCGAAGAAAACGTACGTTTTGGGAAAATATACGACACCTTTCTGCAAAAGGTCAGGTCTGCTGCTGTTTACTAGCACTTTTTGGGAATTTAAGGAACACAACATTCTCAAGTAAATATCCTTAGGTTAGCAGAAAGCCGTAAATAAACAGTTCTGTGACATAGCGATTCATACCTACTAGTGTTGATAAGAAACCTTAGAGATGGCAAATATACTGCTTTCGTCTTCTTGTTGCTACTATTTATTGCGGTGTAGACGATCATGTTTGTAAAAACCATTCTACAGACAAATATAAACAGCTAAGATTAACTTTGGCTTGTACAAAATCTCGGCGAACTCTACAGTATAACTTCCTGCCTGCTTGGCGCGCTGCAATCGCGGTGGGCAACAGAAAAAGAGGTGGAAGTGTCACGACTGTATATGTTACATTGTAACTCTGCTTACATCCCCAATCAGCCATAGCTTAAACATATTTGATCTTATTATTATTGTCTTAGTAACGAGAGTAAACAATGATTAACAACAAATGTGTAATTACAGTTGCTTGTAAATGCATCTTCCTGTCGGAATTTATTTTTCTCAATTTATTTAATGAACATTAATCGTAATACCACTCAAATAAGAAAAGTTGATACTTCGATGCCTACGAAACGCGTAAGTTTGCAGAAATTTATATCTAAATAATGATTGGCTATTTTAACGTAAGTGCAAAACATGTGATATTAACAGCTGAAAGTGGTCTATAAATTTTGTCCAGATTAGTGCGTACAACTCCCCTCTAATTTATTTTGCTGTTTTAAACTGCGCTGTGTTGGTTAAGCCATGTTTTCGATACCGCGTTTGACCATTGCTTTGAACAGTGACGTTCTGTGTGACGTATTGAGTTTAGGATTCTGGCGTTAGGAACTTGTTTATTAATAATTGTGATGCTGTAACTGTTGGTTGGTAATATTTACTGACAAAATGCAACCTAACGCTAGACTGCGTACTTACGGCTATCCTGTGTGGCTGTTTTTTAGTACGACGTTAAAAGAGAGACGGATTATTAAAAGATCACCGATGCGTCGGTTCTCGATTGTGTCCAGGAGACGTACGGACTGATTACGCGAATAATTGACCTTTTGACCCGGATTGCCTTCACGCAATCAGAATCTTCAATGACAATACCTAAGGAATCTATTTGAATTATAAAAAAGGAAATGAAAGCAAATTAGAGGAATTTCGTAAGAGAAAGATTAACGGATCGGAAGTTGAACACATTTGTAGTCTCCATAATCAAAACGAGACACCGCGATAAAGAGCGAACCCGTAACAAAACTCATATACATTTTGAACATCATTTTTGGTAAGTGAAAGAAAAGAATAATAAGAAAATTACTGCATTGTAAAATATTAATATATTTTGAACAAATTGGAATTAAACTTCTAAACATTGACAAATACACAATAAATACATGACTGACTTGTGATATTTATTTTGTGGATGGCGCACTCCAAATATCACTGCTTTGTCAATCCGTTCCTTCTTAAAATTAAATATCCTTGCATGTGCATAACTACATTGTATCCACACCCGAGTTACCGAATTGTTTGTCGTTTCACCTAGTTTTTACACAAAATAAAAATACAACTTGTAGCAATTGTGACGGTACGTCACATAAATGGACATTTGGAGAAAGGGAAAGGAAGTTTTTGTTATGAGACATGTGAATTATAAATTATATCAAGACTGTACGTGTGCGCGATGTATAACAAATAATAATGAACGTAAGTTATTATTATCAAAACACAAATATCGATGTAATTAACAAAACACTGTTTTCTTTGTATAGTCTCTGTATAACATAGGCCATGAAGACCAGAGACAATGCTTTGATTGAACGAGCGCTTCTGCTTTTTTTCATCTAGCGGTAGGGCGCCATTGTAGTGCTATCTGATAATTTAAGTATTATCTGTATTTAGAAAAATATAATAGAAATAGTTATTAGAAAGTGTTTATTATTGCCTTAATTGTCACCTCTCATGATCGCAACCATTAATTATAATTAACAAAGTTTTTACACGACGTAGTAGTGCAGGGAGCTCATCTCCCCTAGCAGGATTTAGTCAGCCATTATGCTGACGATTCATATTATTAATTATTAATGCGAGAGACTTCTCAGTTTTGATCTTTCATTAATTTTGAAGTTAATGTCAGTTACCAAAATTCACGACACTGAATTAGTTTTGCATGTTTAATTTTGGCCGCTTAACGGCAGACGAGATTCTCTCCAGTTTTGCCTTGTAAATAATGAACAAGAAACATTGAAAATCATTTCATTCTGTAATATCTCAGTTAATCTTTATGTAGTCTGGTACATAAGTAACCAGTAGCCCCTGAGACCCATATTAATAATTACAGTTTGCTTAAGAATACGCATATTTTCTTTTCTAAACAGCAGCCCTCACGCAAACTATTTATTAGAAGGTGGCGAGTCGCGTGCAGTGTTTGAAAAATATTATATCGTACACACTTCGGGGCAGCCGATGTCCGTCCGAGTGTTATCGCGGTATAAGTTAATTAAAAGTCTAATGCTAGCCCACAATATTTAAAGCAACCCCAACCAAAATCAAAAAATATATAATTATAAATATAAAAATATACACTTATACCGTGATACAATGCTAGGTAGTACGCCTTAATATGTCGGCAACCAAAAGTACATGGGATAATGAGGTCTCTAGAATATTTCTTAATAAAAGATAGATTGTTCTTTCTTCTGTTCCGCAGCTGATTGCTATCAAGCGCTGAGGAAATGATTTCAAATATTTGCGCTCAGCGGGTCATAGTGTTTATTTAGAGTATTTAAACGCTGGACCCGCGTTTTGGTGTGGGCGCACATTAAAATATATATTTCATCTGTTTACTCTCGACCTGTGATGCTTAGCATCTTTACGATCTACAGCTCGTTGTCTGTACTTTTGTTTAACGACAAACATCTCACATGCAAAGTAGCTGAGTTCCAATAATATTACAGGATGCGAAGGATGTGAACGGTTGGACCTTAGTGACTAGTGTAAACTGTATTTGCTTTTTATTCCAAAGAAGAAGTCATGGATCAATGCCGACTAGTGGAATCAGATCATGCTCCAATCCGCAAATGTCTGACTGTTTCTTATCCGCATGTGGCACGAGTTCCGAGGGTAAGGCTAGGCAAGAAACAAAGGGGAGGGCTTAAATTGTTGCGAGAGAAACGGTTTTTGATGTTTTATACCATGCTTCCAACAAATATTTAGTCGTTTCTGAATTTGGCACGTTTATCGATGGAATGTTAGGTACGAATCTAGGAACACAGCTTAGATTTTTACGAGAGTAACAAGTAGTAATTATATCTTTAATTTGGAAACTTAAAGCATTTTTTTTTCAATGTGACGTCGTGCAGACGCGGCACATTCGAAATGGATTATTTTTGTAAGAGAAATGTTGCAAGCGGTTGCTGAGTCTTTATGGACGACGATTAGGTTCGGTTTATAGTAAAGGTGCAGATGAAAGGGAACGAGTCATTCAAAGTTACTGGTTATCTAATTGTCCCTGGTTTTTGAACTGTTGCTTTTGGTTTATAGTTTGGTATTCTAGAGTGAACGTTGTGTGTTTAGTTAGAGCGTTGCCTTGGAGTTGTGTTACATAATTTGTTGTTTGCAGTATGGTTTGTGTGTGGGTGTGTTTTGGGGCCACTCTGATTTTTTTTTTAAGCAGACCATCAACGGCCGTAAGGAAATGTATAAATTGTTTGACCATCAGCTGCTTTTATTTTAAACCCATATATCTCGACTGGTTTCAGTCATCGACTATCTTCACGGATAAGGTTTAAAATAGTTTAAGCCACAACGTAACATTTGTCATTACTTAAATATTGGTTAGAACGTGTCAGGAATATCAAAATGCGACACAGAACTTTCAGAATCAAACATACTAATACCGAGTGAGTACAGAGCGGTACTGGACTATGGTTGGTAAGAGAGTTTTATTACTTTTTTTGTTTAGTGTGAAATCGTAGTTTGTTTATGGAAAGGATACTAGTTTGAATTGAGGTTCTTAGATTTGTGTTTGGTTAGTTTTATTTGAGGGGAGTGGGGTGGGGGAGGAGGAGGGGAGTTGTGGATCCGATGTCTTCATTGGCGCTGTATAGATACAGTGAATTTCGTTATCCTTATTAGCTTTGTTGGTGGGGGTTTGTCTACATCAGATATTTCGCATTTTTCTTATGTTCATTTGCTACCATAATGGTCTATCTTGTGGTAGTAATCTTGAAGTATGGCAGAGGCTTGCTATTAAATCTGTGGTTATCACAATAAGCAAAGTACGCTTTATATACCCGAAATAACATCATAGTTCAAAGTAGACGTGTGGAATCGGAACGTGCGGTAATCCTAAATGTTGCTCCTGTTACCGCGTTCCGTCAATTTCAGCGACTTTTGGCCGTATGTATTGGCATCCGTTTTTGGCTTTCTGTATCGTTATTACTTTCTTCCCTTTGTACTGGTGACTAGTTTTTCAGTTGAGTTATCTAGATCGCCTGGTGTTTCAGGAAAAGTTCAGAATAGGGCCAGTGCCGTACTTACGTGTTTCGTGCACAAATGTTGGCAGTGCTTGCAGTGATGTACTATGGTAGCAGAGGAAGGCGTGTCAGCTGTTCATGTTACACAGCCAATGAGAGACCAGCAGGCAGACAACGTGTTTCGAAGTAATACTTTCGGAAGAAAGGGCAAAACAATGCCGTTAAAGTGGATTATAGATTTACTTGCTTCTTATCTGAGTCGTACCGATTTAAACTGCGCTAGTATCTGCAAACCAAGGACAGCGTCACAACTCATGATGTACAAGAAAATGTAGTGAAATAATTCTGTGCACACACGCAATCGATCTGTGTGAGCACACTTAGAAGGTGGATCAAGGTTTTTAAATTAAGTCATGGGAGGAACTGTGTGGATCGATGTTTTTGTTTCCTTTCTTTTTTTCTTTTGGATGATGGAATGAAGTATTTTGATCAATGTTTTTTAATTAAAATATCGGAAAACGTAAGTGGGCCAATGTTAGTATATCGAACGAGCACCTCCCTTGTGATTAACATTGATCCATTTATTCAATGAGCTAGCGCAGATCGAGTGCATATTCATTTCCCCACCTCATTTGATATTTGCAATTTTCTGTGAGACGTGCACGAGCTCATTACTTTCGGGGAAATGGAAAGAAAAAGTAAAAATCAGTCTCCTGCTGCAGACGTTTCTTCTCTGACACTAGTACGGTGCTCAAAGTGAAGGGTAAAGTATTATAAATCACAGGGAAAATGGTGCATAATAAGAAGCGACGTTCGAGCTATAAGCGGTAATAGTCACGCATGCGCTGTGAAATGCGTTCGGAGCACAAATGCTTTGTTTACTTGTTTTAGCTGCATTACTCTGCTAACCAATTATTGTTCGCAAGATGGGTTTCAATGCAGCATCAGTTAGATTACACTAAGAGTGCTTTAACGTACGTTTCCTAGTTGCAAATGCTACTTTTATGACCAGTTGCTTATCGTGTCAACGTACCTTCTATTTCTCACCTATATAGTTTTGCAGGAACGAGTATGGGGACATTAATGAAAACAAACTGAACGCAGATAACAACGTATTCTGACGATGTCTAATGTTGATTGTGGTGTAACTCCTGCCTAGTTTAGGGTTTTATTACATCAAAAATGGATCAAATGCCTCTGAGCACTGTGGGATTTAACATCTTAGGTCATCAGTCCCCTAGAATTTAGAACTACTTAAACCTAACTAACCTAATAACAACACACACATCTATGCCCGAGGCAGGATTCGAACCTGCGACCGTAGCAGTCCCGCGGTTCCGGACTGCAGCACCTATAACCCGGCCACCGCGGCCGGATGGTTATATTACATGTGGCCCACTGAGTTAACAAGTAACCGTCGGGATAACAGTCACGAACTTGTTACCCTTAGATTCAGAGATATTTTAGTCACATTACTCTTTTAAGTATAATTAGTTTGAATGAATTTGCTGATGAAATAACTTAAAAGTTATTGAAACGCAAGTTCTGTGGGTTCTAAATGCTTGTGTTGGTGCACCAATATTACAAAAGCTTTTTAAAAAAAAATATTGCTGAAATGAATCTCTTGCTCAACAAGAAAAAGATATAATTATTATTCGGACCTAACGTCCTTTGAAGAAGAGGTAATAACAAACGGCGCTCGTATGGAGGCGAAAATAGTACGAGTCGAATTACGAGGGAACCATGCTTGCGGTTTCCTTAATCTACATACAGAAACCTCCGAAACCACAGATGTTGATGGACGAATTATTTAATTGTGTCACTGTCAATCCAAATGCGAGGCACATGTGTTACCATAATGACTCCTCACTAGAAGTAAGAAAAATAACGAGTCTATATTATCGCATTCAGCCAAAGTTTTATTGAATCGGCAAATTTGGTTGCAGGTGGTATTGGGCACAGTATCATGGTCGAACAGTTTAGCAGCCAGACGGTGTTCTCCACGCGCCGTGTTGACGACGGCGCCCCAGCAGGTAGCATACAATTTGATGGCTATGAAGAGCTGCATGGTGTGGACTGTTGAGCGTCTGTGGGTTGGCCGAAAGGCCATTGGAGTGTTGACAAATTTGAATTTCAAAATAAAACCCACATTGTTGTGGGTTGGTATAGGTAAAGAAAACTGCATAATTGTTGTAGGACATGAGGCTTATATAAGGTTGACTTCTATATCGCTACTGTTGAGACTGTAATATAGACACAAAATGCAGTTACTAGTTTAACTACTGGCACAAGTGTAGTAGGAGACTGCAGTTACAATACGTTATATAAATTGTTTTGGTTCCCAGATGCGGGTGTAGTGAAGGGATGTTTCTGTCTCCCCTACTCATCAGCTCAACATTGCTAAGTATTATGAACAAGAATTTAAATGTGAGGACAACCAGCAATGACTGTGTGCATCTATCCTGTAACCTGAGCACAGTTCCTTCTGACCATTGTATCACGATGGCAGGTGACTGTCACAAGTATGAGAGTATTTCTACCTTTATACTTAGCATTAGACTGAACTATGTTCTACGTATAAAGCAATCAGGGCAACTGAGACAGTTGGTATATGCACTTGTGCCAGAAACGTAGAGTTTCTTAAAACAAGTTCCAAAAATGTTGAATTGAAATTCCGATTGTGTCTTGGATCTTTATATGAGTGAAAAGTAAACCTTGATGCAGTGTAATAGAAGAGAGCCAAAAGACTAGCGTACAATGATCAACGTAAAACTGTACTGAAAACTTGATAATACTTTCATGGACGGTAAGCGATAAGAATGTTTTCTGAAACTCCCTGCATACTGTGAAAGGTTCAGCAAGCATATTGTACCGTTCATTCTTAAGACTACGTAGAACCTAGCATTAGTAGGGCGAAATAATACACAGTCGAAAACGGCTGAGTATCAGCTCACAACTCAAAAGAGTTGTAGAAGAACAGTATTGTAAGCACCATGATAAGCACCAACAGCTAAGTACAACAGAATTAACGGTTCGACCGCAGAATTTTTCATTTTGTAGGCTTGTCTCTGTACCTAAGCTGACATTATTTCAGTGATATTAAAAACGTATAATATTAGTCGGACGCAAACGCAAGTTACGTTCTGACGGCCACAGGCCACAGGCCACAGGCCATGAAACCAGAGATACTCTTAGATATTGAAATCTACAGATCGAAGTTTCACTCACCATAGCAGTGTGGCTTTACTCTTCTCAATGCAGACGTCTCTGCAGTAGATCCTCAAAAAACGGGTCAAGCGTAAACTGACGCTCCTGTTGGAAAAGAACTTATTAGTTTTCTGATATCCAACTTGTGGAGTAATACAGAACATCTGCTAGATTCTAACATGGGCCCTTTTTACAAAGTGCTACATATATCAATAATTTTATTGATAATATTTATACAGTGATCTATTTTCATTTTCAAGTAACATCACTACTCAGTCTATGTCAGACCAACTAATAACACTAAACAAATACTAATGTCCCATGATGTACATGTTTTTTGTTTGTACGATTGGTTATTGAAGTACTTCTGGGAGTTATGCTGAGTTGTTCTTCTTGTTGTGTGCAGAATATTTCAACGGCCGACCGAGCCGTGTCCCTCAGCTCGTATGACATTCCCTGACTAGAGGGGGTCCAGGGCTCGAGTGCACATAACGGAAAAGCTCGTTGCACTCCAGTCACGGTCATCGAAGCATCTTGCAAAAATCCTAACAATTCGTCTAAACACCCGAAGCAGAGCACTAATTACTATCACTTTCGTAAGAGTGTATTGCTCTGAACATGAAAAGAAGAGTACATGTTGAAATCTAATGCTATTATTCGCTATACCGAACTAATTTACACTCACTGGAGTAACACGGATTTCTTCATCTTCCTGCAGCCGTTTCTGCAGTAGCTCCATGAAAAATTCGTGAAGTGTAAATTGACGGTCCTGTTGGAAAAGAAATTTTTAGTTCTATGATCTCCAACGTGTGTAATAATACAGAGTATTTGCTAATATTTCCGAGTGTAATATAGTTTTATATTTATCGCGAATTACGCAACCTTCAGTTATTGGTTTTCTGGTTGGTTTGGACAGTAAAGAGACTAAACTACATGGTCATCAATTCCCATTTCCTTATTCCAAAGGGTCTCGGATTCAAAACATTCCCAAAAAGAATCTGGGAAAGTCAAAAAGTCTTAAAAGTAACTGGGAACCTTACTCAAAGAGGAAACGGAAGAAGGAAACCAAAAGAGGAAAATGTGCACTAAAAGAAACAAATGCCGTAGAGAGTGTTAAAAAATACATCAGATGGCGTGAGCTGGCTGATCGAAAGAATAAAAAAGGATGAGCCAGCCCCTCTGAAATATACAAAATCTCAAGCCTAAAACCACAAGGCTAGAGAAACACAGATAGGGAAGAGACGAACAAGGCGAAAAAACAGCAAAGAAAGAGTGGGGAACTGTTAAAATGGCGGAAGGATGAAGCCCTGGCAGAGAAGGGAACACGCACATCCTTACGTTGATGAATCAAGTGATTCACTTTAATATCCAAGTAACGTCACTCTTCCCCACATCTCAGCAGATAGTAATT
The DNA here is from genome assembly GCF_023897955.1 of Schistocerca gregaria. Taxonomy (NCBI): domain Eukaryota; kingdom Metazoa; phylum Arthropoda; class Insecta; order Orthoptera; family Acrididae; genus Schistocerca; species Schistocerca gregaria. The sequence continues at coordinate 368,776,075 of NC_064924.1, forward strand.
CTAACGAATAACTAAAATCCCGTGATATCTAATGTTTTCTAGGAGCGATGGATTAAAGGTATATTTCCGGAAATTTTACTGTTTTTTATCCATATTTTGTGCACAATATTTCAACAACTGATGAACCCGTCTTCTTCGTGTTGTGTGGCGTTTCCGTACTGGTTGGAATGCTGGCAGTGAGTGCACGTAATAGAAAAACCTCGCTGCACCCGAGGAAGACGCCTGGGACGATCCTCGATGAATTGTGCACAAAATACAAACAACAACTCACCAAATTACCCCGAAGCACAGCATTAACTAGTATTATTTTCGTGAGTGAGTGATCATGTGAACAGGGAACGAAAAATACACTCTGAAACCAAACGCTGTTATTCCATATACAGATCTCATTTACACTCACTGGAGCAGCACGGATTTCTTCTTCTTTCTGCAGCCGTTTCTGCAGCAGCTCGACAAAAAACACATCAAGTGTAAACTGACGCTCCTGTTGGAAAAGAGATTATTAGTTTTATCATAAAGGGCACTTTTATAATTTAGATATAGCGCTACTTCTTAATATGTACAGGTGTTAATAAGTGTAACACTTACTAAGAATGTATGGGCCTTTATATAGCGATAGTGAGTATACATTGTTTGGCTGTAATAGGTACCATTATGCTATGGGCGAACTGTTTAGCTGGAGGGCTACAGAGGAATTATCTCAGGTACAGTGTTACCGTGATCCTTTTATTCTCTGTTTTGGTGTATTCTTTCTCTGGATAGGAATGTAACTGGGACTGTGGCAATTTTTACTGGCAGATCCCGTTTCTCTATTGCCTGACTCTTCCGAAAACAACATTGTGGCGTAAATATTCTTATACGCCATATTTTCTGTGCACGTTATCTTTTGATCAGAAGGCAGAAGTGAATGTAAGAGTACACCAGCCATTTATTTTTCTTGAAGTCGAGATACGGTAATTTTGAAAAAAAAAACATTGTGTATCTCTGGAAACGGGGCTGAAGGCTTTGCTGTGTTTCTGAGTGACCAGCAAATTCCATTTCCCTCCAGTGATGAAGAAATCCATCCATTCGCCAGTGACGTTCACCTGTGGCTGTGTTTTAGATACGGTCACGGAAACTGACAATGATACCGTTGGGTCTTCAGAGGCTCGTTCTGACGTAATATCTTTCTTTGTTGGTACTGAAGATCATTCTACTAAACTGGTGAAACGCAATCACTTTTATTACCAGATATCGAAATGGTATTAAATATAATTCTTGTAAATGTGTGTGTGTGTGTGTGTGTGTCTGTGTGTGTGTGTGTGTGTGTGTGTGTGTGTGTGTGTGTGTGTAGTCGCGCGTGTTTCCGTGTGCGTGCCTGTGTAAGTAAGGTTTTTAAATGTGTTTTACATTTTAATTCTTTGTTGAATTTTTACTGTTGTAGTACATTGAACCTCATTCTTCCCTTATACGTACTGCTTTCTTGCACGGAAACCAACACACAATCGTCATAGCCAATAATCTAGTAGACGATCCTGTCTTAGATGAATTATTCATAATGACTTGTCACATGGGATGTTTACAGTGAACCGCAGATTCATTTACAGTAAATCATGACAGTTTGTAATCAGACCTTCGTCTTTCTCCCCTCCGACACACCGGGAGAAAAACGTCTTGATTCTCCGGAACATTGCTGCAATGATAACGGCCAGCGTGTTAGATACGACCAGACCGTGTTGTCGAGTAAATCTTATTGCGATGTCTCACAAGTCTATCGCAAGGAAAAACTTGAGACCGTTGATTTATGTCTTGAAATTTAATTTCTGTAATAATAAGCTCTGCAAGTCTTACATTCAAATCGATTAAATATCTTTGATTCACATGAAAAATATTATCCATTTGTGACTGGTGAGGAATTCATTATTTTAATTCCCTTCTAGTAATCGTAATAGATGAATTAAAATAGTACTAGTTCTTCGATGACAACGAAAGGTATGTTCATTACGAGGTACATTTATTCTGTAATGAATAATTTTGTTTCGATAGCAGTTATTTAAAGCTATTACTATTAAACAGACAGACAGTACCATTAGCAAGACAGTGCATCGCTACACTACTTTCAGATATGCACCAATTATAATTATTTAAACTTCGCATTCGACCTGACATTAAGCTGCGATTTGGTTACTACCATCCGTTCGCTCAATATGGCACCGTGAGACAAGATCAGTAATTTATTTAGTGTGTACTTAAGGGAACATCTCGTTGGTGATATGAAGTTACTGGTAAATAATCTGTGCAACAGTGTAGTGGTTTAAATCGAAATCTCACCGCAGTGTCTTAGGAGATGACGATTTTTACAAATACCCGTTCTATGAGTCAGTGTATTCTCATCGGGCGGCGCCTTTGCTTCTTTGTGGCAGAGTCATCAACAACCTAAGCTCAACACGAAACCTAAAGTCACTCGTCAGCACCATGTGAACTATTCAACAACATGTACGGCCTAACAACCATATTTACGATTTAAATATATCCAGCGACATTTGAATGAAGAAAACGCCAGTACAGCTTATAAACTCCCAACGGAATTAACATTTAACGATGCTCAAAGGTATTAATTTAATTTCTTTGAGTAACAGAAATAGAAAACACTTTTGACATGGTTCCATGAAAACTCATTATGACTGCACGCAGCTGGAACATGCTTTCGTATTGCCTTCTCCTTCACTGAAGGTAGAATATAACAGATTTGGTGACAGAGGTTGATGACGACACTCTCGAAACTAAATATTAAGTTAAAGAATAGACGATTCCAGCAACTAAAATTTAGGCAACCTCACCAAAGACATCTGTCCCTATAAGTCTCGCTCCCTCGTAACCTTTGTAGCTGTATGACGTATTGAAACAATGTACTGGAATATGAATGGAACTTTTTTTTTTCATTTTACGTACCACGAAATCACATCACACTATGTCGTAACGTTTCAGTGTTCCAGTACTCGCCGCTACACATCCAGTCATTTATAAGATTATACGATATTGAAACTGCATCTCATTCTATACGGTAAGTAACCAAAAGACACTTAAGTCAGTATATCATTCCTTTCCGGGATACATTGCACCTCGCTTCTGAATCTAGGCGTTCGCTTCGTTAAAATCTTCTAGAAGTCCTCAAGAACTTTAAATTTCTCGTTATTTGAAGTCGAAACACAAAGTGTAACACTACAAAATATGTATCAAAACTGGAGCCTCTAATTCAATAACTCACACGAGGAATTCGTATCATTATTTGTGCTCGGGCGAATACGCAAGTAATTGTTAGGCAACGGTCCTCTGCGGTTTAGGTAACATAGCTTCGGTGTTAGCATATCCTGTGAACAACATTAAAAAGCAACGTCTGTAGCTGCAGAGCTCTAAACTGTTTAGCAACGTCGATAGGAATGGTTAACGAGCAGCGCTGAAAAATTTTAATTAAATCATTGTATGTACCACAAAGTATTTCTATTTTTGGACTGGGAGGTATCCAGCAGTATCTAATGAAAAAACCTGAATAGCTAAACAACTTCCAATGGATCTAACAGCTAACTACATTCCAACATATTAATTCAGTTTCCTGAAGCAACAGGAGATCAAAATACTTTTGTTACTGAGCGATCTCGACTAAATGTTTCTCTACACAGCTGCCATCACTTTCAAAAACGTCTTCATAGACGGAAGAAATTTCCAGCGGCACAAATGTGCAATGATTAAAGCCAACGTGTATGGACAATTGAGAATCAAGGAGGTTGGTGACACTTATCATTGTGAAGCTACGTGATTCAAATGTGAAGGTATGACGAACGTAAGTGAACTTCGTCAGGAGCTCAGTAGAGTGATTCGTCTCTAAAAGTCAGGCACCTAACTTATGAACCTGTATGAAAAATTGTGGCGAAGTGATCTTTCACATGTTATATTGTACTAATTACGTGTTCAGAAATCATAACACGGCCCGTTGTAGAACTTCAACTTGACAGTACTTCTCCACTAAATTCACAGTAATTTAAATGTTGTAGGAGATTCTAACTGCAGATGGCTTTGTATGGTAAATAAATAGGCTACATTTAAGTGAATGCCTCATACCTCTTGCGGGTTCAATGCACCTTGCCTCTGAAGCTGAGCGTTTACTTACTTCAACGCTTCTAAGGCTTCGCAAACACATTATAAAGTATCCTTAGTTGTTCTTAAAACACAAACTTCGCCGCTATAACACTTGAATCAAAGCTGAAATTTCTTTTACTGCATAACTCACTGAACGAATTCGTATAGACACTTCTAGTAATCGAGAGTATACTGAAGTAATTGCTAGGCAACGGTCTTCGATGGTTTATATGACATAGCATTGTTGTTAACATACCTTCGATCAACATAAAATAGTAACCCCACTAATAGCAGTCCTAGCAAATACAGAGCACATTATATTATAGGAAAGTTGATATTAAGAGGTAATCAAGCACTGCAGTAAAATTTTTAGTAATTTAAATATATGTCAGAGTAAATAATCATGCCTTACCTTTGAATCATATACAGGAGTGTCTAAACGATGAAAAAGTCAGAATAACTGATAAATTCAGAAAGAATTTACCAATTAAAAATACTCCAAGCTCTTAATTCAATTTCTTTAAGGAATAAGAGAGTTACACTCATTTGTTACGGTGGAAGGTCAACTCAGTATGACGCAAAACAGTTGGCATCAGTTTCCAAAATGTATTCGTTATCACTGACAGAAGAAAATTCCAGCAGCATGACCCTGTTATGACTACAGACACTATGCATGTGTAATCGACGAGCGAGAAAGATCGCTAACATCGTTGTCGTAGTGAATTTCATCAACTGAAAGGAATAGAGCATAGAGCATGCTACAATTCTATCTGTCAGCTCTGACCCACGACGTCATATTTGGAGCAAAGTAGATAGTTTACACGAGATACTACGACAACCATAGGTAACATTGAATTAGAGCCCGTTGACATTTTCAAGACGGCGACGGCTATATAGACCAATACAATAAAAAAAACATAAAACATTTTGTAGAGGTGGTTTTATACAGCTTTAATGAGTGTTAAGAACTGCCATACGCATCACACAGCTATAACGGCATTTTTTTTTTTTTTTTTTTTTTTTTTTTTTTTTTTTTTTTTTTTTTACAGACGATCGATTTCGGTCTAGAACCAGAAAGTCATAGAGTCCCAATCCATCTCTGGTATGCGTTACTTTAATTGGAACAGATGTTAGCAGATGTACAAAGCTCTATCATTGATATTATCTACATATATCAAATATTGGGGAAAAGCGTTATCGAGGTAAAATAGATGTCATGTTGTGAATGTACAACTAGTATCAGTGACGGAACAATGTACATCTGATAACTGTGATTCCGATTACTCAGACGGATAACTGAGTCGGTTTTTGGACACTATCATGGTCTGGCCTTAGACCGAAATAGATCGTTTCTGTTAAAATATACCGTTGTGTATTGTATAACGCACTTCTTAACGAACCAAAAGCCATGGGAATTTCTTGAATCACCTTATGAGATGAAATTATCGGGACAATCGCAGGAATGCGAGAAATGTGGATGGGGACATACTAAAAAGGTTACTAAACATAAGAACAATTAAGAACTTCTCTAGAATAAACCGAACGAAAATATATACACTCCTGAAAATTGAAATAAGAACACCGTGAATTCATTGTCCCAGGAAGGGGAAACTTTATTGACACATTCCTGGGGTCAGATACATCACATGATCACACTGACAGAACCACAGGCACATAGACACAGGCAACACAGCATGCACAATGTCGGCACTAGTACAGTGTATATCCACCTTTCGCAGCAATGCAGGCTGCTATTCTCCCATGGAGACGATCGTAGAGCTGGATGTAGTCCTGTGGAACGGCTTGCCATGCCATTTCCCCCTGGCGCCTCAGTTGGACCAGCGTTCGTGCTGGACGTGCAGACCGCGTGAGACGACGCTTCATCCAGTCCCAAACATGCTCAATGGGGGACAGATCCGGAGATGTTGCTGGCCAAGGTAGTTGACTTACACCTTCTAGAGCACGTTGGGTGGCACGGGATACATGTGGACGTGCATTGTCCTGTTGGGACAGCAAGTTCCCTTGCCGTTCTAGGAATGGTAGAACGATGGGTTCGATGACGGTTTGGATGTACCGTGCACTATTCAGTGTCGACGATCACCAGAGGTGTACGGCCAGTGTAGGAGATCGCTCCCCACACCATGAAGCCGGGTGTTGGCCCTGTGTGCCTCGGTCGTATGTAGTCCTGATTGTGGCGCTCACCTGCACGGCTCCAAACACGCATACGACCATCATTGGCACCAAGGCAGAAGCGACTCTCATCGCTGAAGACGACACGTCTCCATCCGTCCCTCCATTCACGCCTGTCGCGACACCACTGGAGGTGGGCTGCACGATGTTGGGGCGTGAGCGGAATACGGCCTAACGGTGTGCGGGACCGTAGCCCAGCTTCATGGAGACGGTTGCGAATGGTCCTCGCCGATACCCCAGGAGCAATAGTGTCCCTAATTTGCTGGGAAGTGGCAGTGCGGTCCCCTACGGCACTGTGTAGGATCCTACGGTCTTGGCGTGCATCCGTGCGTCGCTGCGGTCCGGTCCCAGGTCGATGGGCACGTGCTCCTTCAGCCGACCACTGGCGACAACATCGATGTACTGTGGAGACCTCACGCCCCACGTGTTGAGCAATTCGGCGGTACGTCCACCCGGCCTCCCGCATGCCCACTATACGCCCTCGCTCAAAGTCCGTCAACTGCACATACGGTTCACGTCCACGCTGTCGCGGCATGCTACCAGTGTTAAAGACTGCGATGGAGCTCCGTATGCCACGGCAAACTGGCTGACACTGACGGCGGCGGTGCACAAATGTTGCGCAGCTAGCGCCATTCGACGGCCAACACCGCGGTTCCTGGTGTGTCCGCTGTGCCGTGCGTGTGATAATTGCTTGTACAGCCCTCTCGCAGTGTCCGGAGCAAGTATGGTGGGTCTGACACACCGGTGTCAATGTGTTCTTTTTTCCATTTCCAGGAGTGTAGTAAACACAAAATTGAATTCGAGTAATTCGCTTGAGCAATACAGATGAAATGAAGACAGTGGTACTAGACACCTCCACAAAGCAACATAACTAGAAAACAGCACATACAAACACTCTTCCGGAATAATATTGCAAATGAAAAAAAAAAAACAAGTCTAATCGCAGCTTAGTCTGTACCCATATAGCTTTAACTGAGAGTAATAAGAAATCCCCTACAAATGTCTCTGACATAAATAGAAAAAACTGCTAAAATGGCAGAATGGGAATCGAATTCTTCGCTTGACCTGTAGCTCAAAGGAAGACAACGATGTCACACACAGCTACACAAAACGACATAATCGAAAAATATCGCATACGAACTTTTCCGTGATAAAACTAAAAACATAAAAAAATAACACACGAACGGTATCACAGTATACACAAGACCCTCACCACAAACACACACACACACACACACACACACACACACACACACACACTCACACGCGCGCGCGCGCGCGCACACACACACACACACACACCACACACACACACACGAATCTCATTACGCAAGGATAACTCACATGAATTTCTCCAGAATAAAGAGAACAAAAGACATACATGGACAGTTGGTATCCTATTTCGAGTGAACTCTATTCCTAAATCGAGAACAGAGATACTAACCAAGACCCACATAACATCAACTTAATCGAAAAATTATATATACAAATTCCTCTAGAATAAACCGAAATAAAAGAGGTACAAACAACTGGAATCACACTACAAACGGAAATAAATAACTCGAAAACCTAAAACAAATAATTCACCAATAAATACCAAACCATCGATCCAATTCAGCTAAACAAATACTACGAACCATACAAAAAAAATTATGCAGCGCGAGAGTGAGCGACCGGTAAAAACAAATTGAGCCTCTTAGGAACAGTGGATTTCATAAGCGCAGCTTGCCAAAGGGTCACATTCGAAAAACGGTCAAATATTTGTAAATTAAAAAATTATGAAAGACATTACCACCAGCAATGCGATTTCGTTAGGGCTAACCTCACTTTCAACGAACTCCCCACATTAAAAAGACAGCTAAATAATTATAAGAATCAAATGACTGTCATAATCACTAATCGTTTCACAAAAAAAATATCTTACGCTCTGAAGGCCATGCTTACCCTTACCCTGGGAAATCGTGCGATATGCAGAAAGAAACAGAAAACAGAATAAAAATAAAATCGTAACTGGTATCTGCACGCAAGTTTAATCCGTGGTGTCAGGCTCTACCCAAAGCAAACCCTCGTATCTCGCGACGTATTTGGAATAACAGCATAGTTTACATACATCACAGATTACACTGGTAAGTAACACAACCACAGGCTAACTTTTAATAACAGTCCGCTTACATCCAAGTCAACATGAAGTCATGACGTCACATAGGGTGTCATGGGCCAAAGCAAACGGGTGGAAAAGGACAATGCGCTTGACACGTTTGCCATTGAGGATCTAAGAAAATAGTTTTAGAATACTAAATGAAAGTGCATGAACTACGCCAAATAGAAGGTATAGATATCTGTGTGGAAAATCAAGCACTTTATATTTGAATCTCCATGAGAAATTGAAACAAAATTATGTTTCACGTTATATACTGTTAATAACATCAGGTTCTGCAATCACATCACGCGCTACCACATCCTTCTACCTGCTAGTATTTCTCCACTAAGTACACAAACAATTAAAAGCTTCTACGATATTCTAACTAGAGATTATTCCGAAAGGTGAATATTTAAGTGACAGATTCGTGAATATCTCATACCTCTTGCAGTTACAATGCTCCTCGGTTCGGAATCTGGGTGTTCACTTCCTTCAAATCTTCTAAATCTCCCCAAGAACTTTGAAATGTTTCGATAGTTGTTCTCGAAACACACAATCCACTCTGCAACACTTGAATCAAAGCTGAAGCTTCTTTCATTCAATAACTCACACAGCGAATTCGGATAGGCACTTCTAGTACTCGAAAGAATACGGAGGTAATTGCTAGGCAACGTTCTTCGACGGTTTAGGTGTCATAGCATTGTTGTTAGCATACATTATGACCAACATAGAGACAACAGAGCATAACATTTTATAGGAACGACGACAGAAATGTTTAAACGACCACTGACATGAAATTTTTAATAAGTTAAATATATGAAACTTCCTGGCAGATTAAAACTGTGCCCGACCGAGACTCGAACTCGGGAGCTTTGCCTTTCGCGCGCAAGTGCTATACCATCTGAGCTACCGAAGCACGACTCACGGCCGGTACTCACAGCTTTACTTCTGCCAGTATCTCGTCTCCTACATTCCAAACTTTACAGAAGCTCTTCTGCGAACCTTGCAGACCTAGCACTCCTGAAAGAAAGGATATAGCGGAGACATGGCTTAGCCACAGCCTGGGGAATGTTTCCAGAATGAGATTTTCACTCTGCAGTGGAGTGTGCGCTGATATGAAAGTTAAATATATGTTGCAGCTTTTCAGATTACAGCATCGCTTCGAAGCGACGTCGCACGCTCGTGTTCTCGAGCACGCATTCACGTAATATGTTTGAATGTTTTCACACGCTCAAAAATTAATTCTGTCAGCACAACGAACATTCACCATTATTCTATGTCCGTTTGTGTCATACCACAAACACATTTTCTTCTATACTAACTTCCCATATCTTTCGGTGAATCTCTCCGTCATGAAAATAGAAGAGATGTCACTGAGACGGATCACATGAGCAATAGGTACTTGCATTCCATATACATTGACGGGAAGAGAAGTTGAAACAACCCAGTAGCGCAACTATGAGAATGAATTTTTTTTTAATACACACTGAAAATTTCGTAAGATTTAACGTGGTGAGTTGATGTTAGTCAAGAGACATTATCAGCTCCACAACCAATAAGAATGAGACAATGCAGTAGGGGTACGAAAAGCTGGATGTTCCTTTTGCGATATTTCAGTCTGCGGTGTGATTTTGCATGAGAGCACGAGCGCTATTGTGGTTATCCCATGAATCATGACTGCAATACTGTACGCCAGTCATAAACAGCTTTCCGGTCTGTGTTATATAACACGATAATGCTCTGCCACATACCGCTGTTGTAACCCAAAATGCTCTACAAAATTTCGACATGTTGCTTTGGCCTGCTCGATCACCAGATCTGTCTCCAGACGAGCAATATGGGACATCATCGGGAAACAATTTCAGCCTCATTCCGCAACCAGGATTAACCGTCTGTGTATTGACCAACTATTTGCGACCAACACCAATAGAAATAGTAACCGCCAGAAACTGAGAGGTGTAACAAATATACATTAAGGAAAGATTAGTCATCTCAAATGGCGGGTCTTGTTGTGACCGTTTTCCGCTCCTTGTAGTAACGCATTTGAGTAACTACTACGAAGGAGAATCAATTGCCAATTCGACATTCCGTCGGCGCCTAGCAAGGGGAGAAGAATAAGATGAAAGAGTTGTCGACACGCAGTTAAGATAATTTTGCCATCTCTTCCAGCTTATGTAGCGCAGCACCACTGCTACAGCATTCCTAAACGCATAACAGAGATATGTGAACTAGTGATGGCATCACAAAAATATCATTGTCGACTGCTGCAGGAAATGCTGTGCAACTGCTAAATGTAGAGCTTCCCAACTACAATGAGAAGCTGGGCAAATATAACGAAGTTATCCTGAACAGCCAACGAAAAAAAAGGAATGTGTTTTCATTCGAAACACTCTGTGCAGCGATTATTAACAACAAAGAAAATTCATTTAAGTAAGGACATGTGGAAATAACGTAATGTAAGGCCCCTTTCTAGAGAACATCTAAAATGTGCATAGTCGATCATTAGTCGCATTCACCCAACCTCAGTAGAATTACTGCTTCATCATCTAACGGCGAATTCTGAATCTTTTAGACTAAGAAGTGATTAAAAATGGTATTTGCCTACACAGCTGATACAGATCGTAACTGTAATTAGATAAGAACAGAAAACCTACGTGCCTACCACAGTGGTATATAGCTAAACGTTACGGCTTCGACGGTCCAAGTACCAGTCCGGGATGTTCCAAAGACTTTTTTTACACGTAACTTTTCTTTCAAGTTCGACAGTGCTTTGTTACTGTTAGTAATGAGAGGTCGAATTTTGACTCGTTTTTCCTGTTAAACTGCAGGGCCGCTTACAGCAGACTGAGTAAATGAGTTGAGATGTCACAGAAAGCAACCGGACCATGGCTAGAAAATTACTGTGGAGTTCGAACCAATTTCGAGGTTGATGACTGTTTTATCGTTATATGTGTACGTGGCGTAGATTTCCTTTGTATCCTTGGGTACTATTATTAAATACTTTCGAGTGATAAACGAAATATAGAATCCCACCAACCAAGCAAATGAATAAAATTACGCTAAATAAATAACCTTTTTTCTGAAAATTCGGATAAAATAATACATCTGGCTCGTGCGTTAGATAATACCCCAGAAATAAACGAAAACTTAACTCCGTGTCCTGAGGTTTATACAACAATCATCCACTTTTCCACTTGTTAAATTGTTAATAATATTACAGTCAGATTAACGTTGACAAATAATAAAAATAAACTCATTACTGGTGTAAAATAGACAATTACTTGCACCAATACATTTACGATGAAGAGGAAAGATGAAGAGGAAAGTGACAAGTGAAGGAGGTCACTAAAACCACTAATATTAATTTGACAAGCATGGTCGTTTTTCACTCTATTCCACTACATTTTAAATGCTATCATTTTTATAATTTTAAATTTTAAAGCCAGATAACATTTTCCAAATCATAGTCTTTTTCCCAATAGAAGGAAATTTCGTTCAATCAAGAAAGTAGATAAAAAATACTGTTGTGCTTCTATAGGTACCACACTACACATGCATATGTTACTGAGAGGGGGATTTTCATTCGTAAACGACAGAGCAGTCACTGTAAGACTCAAAGTGTATTATCATGAAGCATCAACATATTTTTCACTGAGATAAGCAAGTGAACATTAAATGACAGAATGAAGGATTATATCTATAAAATCTAACTTTGTGGCAGGAGAGAGAGCCAGTAAACGTATAATCATGAGAATAAGTCGGATACTGCAAGAATGGGATGTGTTAAAAGCAAGAAACTGGGAAAAAACAACGAACACCAGCAGATTGATTAAAGTGCTACCGAGCGAGCTGGCGCAGTGGCTAGCACACTGGACTCGCTTTCGGGAGGACGACGGTTCAATCCCGTGTCCGGCCATCCTGATTTAGGTTTTCTGTGATTTCCCTAAATCGCTCCAGGCAAATTCCGGGATGGTTCCTGTGAAAGGACACGGCCGATGTCCTTCCCCGACCTTCCCTAACCCGATGAGACCGATGACCTCGCTGTCTGGTCTCCTCCCCCAAACAACCCAACCCCAACCCAACTGTATGGCTGAGAATGATAAAATTGGGAAGTTAAGCCCTCATGGAAGTTAACTACAATCGACTTGGTGATTATATTGAAAGCTCATTGTTACCACTCTCATGCAGCATGAATGAAGTAAGCAGCGGTGGTAAGAACTGAGTCTGGCTTGACCTCTGCACTCGAAACTACAGTGGAGACATCCGTGTTGGTGCAAGTGTTATCTGGCAGCAATGAATTTTCTTCTCAGTCGCCTGTCCACAAGTATTTATTCTTAATTCTGCTAGCACAAAGTGTGATCTATTTTAACCACCTGTAACTTGCTGTTTGTACACGCTTATGAGAATCGCTGGCAAATTGCAGCGGACGCTGCGAGTTCCGTTCTGTAATGGTTTTTGTACATAAGTTCAACAATCTCGTACTCCTGCGGATTTTGTTATCATTAATCAATAATTCCAAGGTGTGGGGAGGAAGACAGAAATCTTCTCCCAGTCCATGACAGGATTCTGAATCTGAAGAATAGAAAGACTTACTTATAGGTACACACAAGAAAGAACATGCTCTCCAGTCAGAAAATCGGTTACAAGTGTTTTAAACTAACATTCCTCCGTAGCGCGTCTGCTAAGACAAAAGGTTGTACTAACGGTCTACCTACTCTGAAAGCTGTAGTTGGCTTATGTTTCAATCTTTCCTGAAGGGAATTACCCCAGTTCCTCAAGCAAGATAGCTTTTTACGCAGATAGCAGGTCCTCAGTCGCCTGTCGAGGGGAATTTTGACCAACTGAGTTCTGCATTCTTTGCCTGCTTTCAAGGGTAGCTATTAGGCAGCATTAAAGGGTCGAGTACATTGACAATGAGGAAGTACATATGACATTAAACGTTTCGTAAGAGTTTAGGGATAATCTCCTGTGTAACATCACCCTCTCATTGCGAATAAAATGGAAATTGTGCTGATGATTTTGATGTTTTGTGTGTGGGATGCTCAGCTGCGTTGTCATTTGCGCCCTTCTACAGCAAAAACTTTTACACAGTCCAGTTTCTACACAAGACAAGCCAGCCGCAGCCACGAATAATGATGGTGACGATGGATCGATGAGAACAACACAAATACCCAGTCCCCAGGCAGCGAAAATCCCCAATCCAGCCGGGAATCGAATCCAGGACCCGTGATCCAGAGGTAGCAGCGCTTACCACCACAGCACCAGCTGCGGACTAACTGTGCTGAACTTCACCTGTAGCACAAGTCCGTCAAGGACATTTTAATGGAACATGGGTATCATTTTTTCTTTCCGTTCATGTACTCATCGTCTTATGAGTATCATGCCTGGATTATGAGGGTAAAGCTCGTTCCAAAGTAAACACCAAGAAAATACACAAGTGCATTTGTCTAAACGCCTCTTTACATTCGCTTTTATGTACTGGTGCCCAAGTAAATATATTTCTGGATACACGTAATAAGAAGAAGAACACCAGGCGCACAATGTTACATAGACTCTGAATGTTCTGAGAATACTCGTGAATGAAGGCAGCGGGTTGATGGTCTCAAACACATGGGTGCCTTGTTGTCACTACCCACTGATGCTCAAATCCATCTACAATTAATTACTCCTTTCACAGTCTTCATACTGCAATAGCAAATAATTCACTCAGTTATAACCACAGCCTTAGGTTGGACGACCTCTGAAGCATAGCCTCGTTGCCTGACAGATGGTTGGCACGAAGCTGTCGTAAATTGGTCGGGCAAGCCATAAGCATCTGCGGTGCGATGGGGTCTCAAGTCGAGTGGAGTGAGCTGCCACTCGTTGCAAGGAACCATCACAAAGGGGTGAGCAGCTACCTCAAGTAGCAGCAGGTATGAGCCAACAGATACGTGGCTTTCTCCAGGCAGCTGAGGAGAGAACGGCTGTGTTTACTGGACACAAGTCGCTCTATGGGGTGCAGCCTTCATGGTATGTCAGTCTGTCAAGGGTGCATTACTTTCACTGGTCTCGCATGCACGCTCGCACGCTCACACACTCACACACACACACACACACACACACACACACACACACACACACACACACACACATGCACACGAACCCAGCCATCCGCCCACACACACACACACACACACACACACACACACACACACAACACACAACAAACACATAAACACGTGCGTGTGTGTATGTGTATGTGTGTGTGTGTGTGTGTGTGTGTGTGTGGTATTCTGTTCAAAACATCTGCCTCATGTTTGCATGCAGGTCGTGTGCCTTATATTACTTGTAAAACCCTGAAGCAGCAGTAATTAAGAACATTTGACATATAAAATTTACGTAAAACCATTACATAAAATTATCTTGTCTAATGCGACTAACAAATACTGCCCTTTGGTCTCGTATTCGAAAATAATAAAAATGAAGTATGCATTACTTCACAAACGTGACTGGAATCCAGGGCCTTTCATATTGAAACATCTAGCTTTAGCCTTCTGAACCTCTTAAGAAATGAAAGAAAACATTTAATGAGCAAAACATAATACTGGCTCTATATTGATCAAACTGCTAAACTCTTACAGATGACTGGAAGAAAGATGACAAATTAGGGGAGCTTTCTGAGGCGTCCATGGATGCTAAACGGAATTTCGTGCACGTATTTTGTGCATTCACGATATATGAATTACTGGCGCCATGCAGCTAAGCACTAAGGAAATACTTTGCATTTACGTACTACCTGTTTATCATGATGGGATTTCCTCTTTCTGTCTCTCTCTCTCTCTCTCTGTCTCTCTCTTTCTTGTGATGCTTTCTTTCGTTTATTGTCTTGTAGTAAAAGTATTCTTTTTAGTCGGCATATTGTCTTGATATTCATTACAACTTGATATTCATTACAACTGCAAAATATTTCCTTATTGTAGTTATTGTACCTGTATTTGTGAGCTCAAGTTACCTCCTTTTTGCACATTATAGTGTTCCTTGACAAACCATTGCATCCAAGGGTGGTATTCGTATTGCTGTTAAACTCTTTTGACATCATAAATGTGGGCTTCCACCTGATGACAGTTGCATTCCTGTGAACAGTAGATACAAAATAGTGAAACAAGTTCTGCATCTTCAGTTTCTTGATCACACGTACCTATAGCTGACGTGCCAAGTTATTACAAAGCAGCTTGGTGCCCCATACTACCGAAGTATTTTAAACTAACAATCCAAATTCCTTGTCGCTCAGTGCATCTCACTACTGGTATCAAATATTAACTACAACAATCAAATCGTCCTTGCAAGGCAAAGTTGTTCTACGTCTCAACCAATACATTCATTGTCTTTCAATACTGCCTCAAATGTTGAAAATCACTTGCAAGTACTCCACATAAATTCGTCTTCTTCTTCTTCCTTCTGCACCAGCCCAGGCTTATGAAAGTGGTTAACATTCATTAAACGAATCCCTTGAGGTGTTAGACGTGCAGTCGACCTTTTGATCTGTTACTCCTGAGGGTCGCACTCTCATAACGTTATTATGAAAACTTTTCCTCACTCGACATGCTCAACAGCACACGTAAAGGATTTTTATCTTACAAACCACCCTCAGGTACGTCATTTTAATTTATTAGGTCCTTTGTATCCGCTATTTGCAACACATTTATCAGAGAGTATCCATATATACCACTGAATGTACGTAGTTTGAATGACGTACTACATTTCATAAATATATACGATGTTAGTAGTTCTTGTAGAATATCTCGATAGGTCTCTATGCTATGACTACTGACACTTTAGAGAGACACCCATGCCTTCTTTCATCATCACTCTACACATCAAGAGAAAGATCTCCATACATTAACTTCTTATCCAGCATATGGAGCATCACGTTGTTCTGTTGAGGGGAAGTAGTTCTTTCAGTCTGTCTCTGTTAAAATCTGTGTACAAGCGTCACTCATTTACACAGAAATCATTTCCAAGATTCTCCAAAATGGACTCGACGTAATTACAAAAACCCATTTACCATCTTTGAAGGAATAAAAATAAAACAGTATCGTGGTCAAGCACACTTTGGAACTGTGAAAAAGATTTCATCCTTTAAATCGCAAAGCTAAACGCTTGATTTCTTGCTTCTAAGAATGAACGTAAATCAGGAACAAGTATCGTATATTACCCCGTCGAAAGAGAAAAGTGATTTCGGTTTGAATATCTCCCTCACTGTCCTCAACATGGTCGCGTATTCGTCTTTATTCGCTATCTCATTTGCAGTATCTGCATTCCTTCACTGTGACATACAGCCGATATAGCAGGTGGTAAAGTGTACAATAAGGATCCGTTTACCTTCGAGATGATTCCATCTATATTTGTCGGACAAAAATACAAGTTCGTCGCGTTGCCCATTGTTTGAGCCCAAATACTGTAAATGACAATGGACATGTGGCGCACTCATTTTAAAAATGCGGTCAGGAGTGTAATACATGACGAACAGCATATATGATGACAGAAGTTTTATCCTCGCCCTTGGGCTGATACCTTAATTAAAGATCATAGCACTTGTTTACAAGAGGACTTTGTTACCATTTAACATTGTACACCGTTTACATATGCATTTCTTCTTATCATTTAACACAAAACATGAACCACAAGCTCATAGATTAGAACAAGCACTCAAATAACACACTTATCTAAAGTGTCAAAAGTCAGAAGCAAATAACTCTACTTGTTCAAATGAGAGTCATCCGCAGAGCTGCTGGATCGCTTTCATTTCTTGGCAGTAGCTTTCTAAATTGAGGATCAAATGTAATAATTGTCTAAATATACACTCCTGGAAATTGAAATAAGAACACCGTGAATTCATTGTCCCAGGAAGGGGAAACTTTATTGACACATTCCTGGGGTCAGATACATCACATGATCACACTGACAGAACCACAGGCACATAGACACAGGCAACAGAGCATGCACAATGTCGGCACTAGTACAGTGTATATCCACCTTTCGCAGCAATGCACGCTGCTATTCTCCCATGGAGACGATCGTAGAGATGCTGGATGTAGTCCTGTGGAACGGCTTGCCATGCCATTTCCACCTGGCGCCTCAGTTGGACCAGCGTTCGTGCTGGACGTGCAGACCGCGTGAGACGACGCTTCATCCAGTCCCAAACATGCTCAATGGGGGACAGATCCGGAGATCTTGCTGGCCAGGGTAGTTGACTTACACCTTCTAGAGCACGTTGGGTGGCACGGGATACATGCGGACGTGCATTGTCCTGTTGGAACAGCAAGTTCCCTTGCCGGTCTAGGAATGGTAGAACGATGGGTTCGATGACGGTTTGGATGTACCGTGCACTATTCAGTGTCCCCTCGACGATCACCAGAGGTGTACGGCCAGTGTAGGAGATCGCTCCCCACACCATGATGCCGGGTGTTGGCCCTGTGTGCCTCGGTCGTATGCAGTCCTGATTGTGGCGCTCACCTGCACGGCGCCAAACACGCATACGATCATCATTGGCACCAAGGCAGAAGCGACTCTCATCGCTGAAGACGACACGTCTCCATTCGTCCCTCCATTCACGCCTGTCGCGACACCACTGGAGGCGGGCTGCACGATGTTGGGGCGTGAGCGGAAGACGGCCTAACGTTGTGCGGGACCGTAGCCCAGCTTCATGGAGACGGTTGCGAATGGTCGTCGCCGATACCCCAGGAGCAACAGTGTCCGTAATTTGCTGGGAAGTGGCGGTGCGGTCCCCTACGGCACTGTGTAGGATCCTACGGTCTTGGCGTGCATCCGTGCGTCGCTGCGGTCCGGTCCCAGGTCGACGGGCACGTGCACCTTCCGCCGACCACTGGCGACAACATCGATGTACTGTGGAGACCTCACGTCCCACGTGTTGAGCAATTCGGCGGTACGTCCACCCGGCCTCCCGCATGCCCACTATACGCCCTCGCTCAAAGTCCGTCAACTGCACATACGGTTCACGTCCACGCTGTCGCTGCATGCCACCAGTGTTAAAGACTGCGATGGAGCTCCGTAAGCCACGGCAAACTGGCTCACACTGACGGCGGCGGTGCACAAATGCTGCGCAGCTAGCGCCATTCGACAGCCAACACCGCGGTTCCTGGTGTGTCCGCTGTGCCGTGCGTGTGATCATTGCTTGTACAGCCCTCTCCCAGTGTCCGGAGCAAGTATGTTGGGTCTGACACACCGGTGTCAATGTGTTCTTTTTTCCATTTCCAGGAGTGTATTAATTTTACTTTTCTACGATGAAATTTGTAGAATATTTATCCTAAGAAACAGAAGAATAACAAATACAAAAACGTTTCATTGTAAGAAAAATGCTCCTAATCCAGATGATTTTCTCTCCAGATCGAAACCTAATGTCGGCAAATTGTCTTACTCAACTTCACTGGTTTCAACACAATCTCATTAACTGATATGCCTGCCTGCTAGGTACCTTGTGATCTCATTTTCATCCTGAATATGTGGAAATAAACTAATTTCAAATGTGTGATGAGTTTATGAATGATACATTAAAACATGCATTTGTTGAACTCTTTTAAAAATAAAGGTGTTATGATTGATGTCTATAATTGTAAGAAATACATAAAAGTGATGTCAATAATTATCAACTTGTGTGAGTGGTGACTGCATTTCGCAAGTATTTTGAGAAAGTAATGAACTCTAGGGAATGTTCCATCTTCACAGGAATAATATACTTAGCAAATCACAGTACAGGGTGTTCCAAAAAGTTACGGCAAAACTTTCAGGAAACATTCCTCACACACAAAGAAAGAAAATATGTTATGTGGACATGTGTTCGGAAACGCCTACCTTCCATGTTAAAGCTCATTTTATTACTTCTCTTCAAATCACATTAATCGTGGAATAGAAACACACAGCAACAGAACGTACCAGCGTGACTTCAAACACTTTGTTACAGGAAATGTTCAAAATGACCTTCGTTAGCGAGGATACATGCATCTACCCTCCGTCGCATGGAATCCCTGATGCGCTGATGCAGCACTGGAGAATGGCGCATCACAGCCGTCCACTATATGAGCACGAAGAGTCTCTACATTTGGAACCGATGTTGCGTAGACAAGAGCTTTCAAATGCCACCATAAATGAAAGTCAAGAGGGTTGAGGTCAGGAGACCGTGGAGGTTATGGATTGGTCCGCCTCTACCAATCCATCGGTCACCGAATCTGTTGTTGAGAAGCGCACGAACACTTCGACTGAAATGTGCAGGAGCTCCATCGTGCATGAACCACATGTTGTGTCGTACTTATAAAGGCACATGTTCTAGCAGCACAGGTAGAGTATCCCGTATGAAGTCATCATAACGTGCTCCATTGAGCGTAGGTGGAAGAACGTGTGGCCCATAAAAGGCATCACCAAAAATGCCTGGCCAAACGTTCACAGAAAATCTGTTTTGATGACGTGATTACGCAATTGCCCGCGGATTCTCGTCAGCCCACACATGTTGATTGTGTAAATTTACAATTTGATCAGGTTGGAATGAAGCCTCATTCGTAAAGACAACATTTGCACTGATATGGGGATTGACACATTGTTGGATGAACCATTCGAAGAAATGTACCCGTGGAGGCCAACCAGCTGCTGATAGTGCCAGCACACGCTGTACATGGTACGGAAACAACTGGTTCTCCCGTAGCACTCTCCATACAGTGACATGGTCAACGTTACCTTTTACAGCAGCAACTTCTCTGACGCTGATATTAGGATTATCGTCAACTGCACGAAGAATGGCCTCGTCCATTGCAGGTGTCCTCGACGTTATAGGTCTTCCCCAGTCGCGAGTGATAGGCTGGAATGTTCCGTGCTCCCTAAGACGCCGATCAATTGCTTTGAACGTCTACCTGTCGGGACACCTTCGTTCTGAAAATCTGTCTCGATACAAAACATACTGCGCCACGGCTATTTCTCGTGCTAATCCATACATCAAATGGGCATTTGCCAACTCCGTATTTGTAAACATTGCACTGACTGCAAAACCACGTTCGTGATGAATACTAACCTGTTGATGCTACGTGATGATGTGCTTGATGCTAGTACTGTAGAGCAATGAGTCGCATGTCAACACAAGCGCCGAAGTCAACATTACCTTCCCTCAATTGGGCCAACTGGTGGTGAATCGAGGAAGTACAGTACATACTGACGAAAGTAAAATGAGCTCAAACATGGAAATTAAGCGTTTCCGAACAAATGTCCACATAATATCTTTTCTTTATTTGTGTGTGAGGAATGTTTCCTGAAAGTTTGGTCGTATCTTTTTGTAACACCCTGTATACATTTCAGAAATTTTTCTTAGCAACTAATGGTGTGTATACATTCATCCACCAACTTTAAACGATTGTGTCTTATCATGTTTTACAAATTGAATGATGAAATTTATACCTCATACTTCACCAGCTGCATAAATGGAATATTTTTCTGAACTGGGAATATAATTAATGAAGATCAACAAATTCCGTTAGTGGGTTATGCAACTGACGCAAGTAATACAGTGAGCAATTGTTAAGCGCCATTTTGTTGGAAAAAAGGAGAGAGTCTCTAGAGTTCACTGTCAGCCTATTCTTGAAGGACAAGCGAATGAGGAAACTGTATATTTTCTAAATGTTTGAAGTTGTCGTTGGCTTCTAAACGAACTGAGTAAAATATAGGACAGACAACGTCTTTGTCAAATTAAGAAATACATTTGCAAGGAATAGTGAGATGTTGAAGTAGCCTGGTGAAGGAAGTGGACTGGAATAGATTTCCCACAGAGGGTTACGTGATATCGCCCCTCAGGTATTCGTAATAAGAATCTCAACTAGCGTAGCTCTCCCTTCCCCCCCCCCCTCCCCCCCCTCCCCCTAAAGCCATAGTGGTGTAGGCCACGTGTAGTGTAGACCATTATCCTAACTGCGGCAACAGCTACAGGACTAATCTGAGATTTTGTCAGAGGCTGCAACGGCCCGGCCATCTACGTCTTTCGACGGCACACACCAGTGTTTACCCACGGATGGTTAAGGCACTACCGTGTCTACACCATTCCCACGCTAATATGTCCTATTTCATTCAGTTGATTCCTAATGCTGTACTGTCTGTCTCTATCTAGGATGTTATGTGTGTGATGTCGAAAAAATGTTCAAATGTGTGAAAAATCTTATGGGACTTAACTGCTATGGTCATTAGTCGCTAAGCTTACCCACTACTTAACCTAAATCATCCTAAGGACATACACACACACCTATGCCCGAGGGAGCACTCGAACCTCCGCCGGGATCAGCCGCATAGTCCATGACTACAGCGCTTTAGACCACTCGGCTAATCCCTGTGTGATGACCTTAGGTTACTTAGGTTTAAGTAGTTTTAAGTTCTAGGGGACTGATGACCTCAGATTTGAAGTCCCACAGTGCTCAGAGCCATTTGAACCATTTGAATTTAGGATGTAATGTTCTTCACATAACTTCTTCACCAAAACCCACAAGTAATGGTCCTATGTTCTCTATCACACGGGTAGTACCTGTACTTTGTTTCACAATAATTGTGACCTGGTAAATAGAACCTTGCTCTTCCGTTGCGACCAGGGCAAACTTCTCATCAGACGTGTATATAGCAGCAGCATTCTTTACCTTGTAGTTCTTTTCTTTACAGTCTTATATATGTTGGTCTGCGGCGCTATACGAATTGTTTCTCCTATCAGGCTTGAGGCACATTTTCTCTGGTGTTTCGACAGAGAATTATTAATTCTTTGGTGCATTGTGCAGATGGAGTCAGCGCAAACAATTGCTGCTTGTCACGTCTTTCATGCCATGCTCATTGTCGGCAAAAAAATACATAGAGAATTCTTCCTAAATACGGAAATTTCCTTTCCCTTTCATCGCTCCATGTTTAGCCTAGTGTGATATTTGTTTTATCTATATCTATTATCAGTCACAGTAAAACGAGAGGGAGAAACAATAGACCAGTAGCGACTCACAAGCAGTCTGTGCTCGGCGGTAGCAGGCTGCGCGGGCCAGGGCAGTGCTGTAGCTACTGACGTTCTGATTATTCTTAGAGTTTTGTTTCCCGTCGAGGCTATTGTGTAAGAGTACATGAACATTTTAACATCTGAGAACTTGCGGATTTATTTCTTATTTTTCTTTGAATGCAGTTAATTGTAACATAGGTGCTGCCATCTGGAAGATACGGCACTTAAATCTACCGCGCTTTTCCTCCTTTAGACTCCGTGGAACATAGCATCAGGGACGAAAGGAGACCTACAATTGTGTACGTCTTAAGGAGCTTTTACGGATGTGCTACTCGTCTGATGTAATTGCGTTAGGGACCAAATACATACGAATTTGATAAACAAAGTACACGGTTCACGATGCGCACTTAACTAGAAGTTAAGTCAGTGCCACCAAGTGGTAAGATATTGCGTTAGACATTTATTCCCGTTCGCTCGGCATAAATCCTGTTAGATGATAGCACATTCCTCAGACATGCTAATTCACTCCGTCTACTGTAGTAAAATTAGGTAGGACATCAGTATGCGTTAAAGTTGTACTGATAATATACCTTTACTGTGGGTTTCTGAATAACCTATAGTTTTTTAAGTTATGAATTTTATCATACGGTGATCCATTTGAGGCCCTGAGAATCTTTAGGGCCTAGAGGACATGACTGTATACTGTGAGGCTGTAGCATTTATTCATGCTTCTGAAATCTGTTGATTTGATAGTGAGTCAGTTAATCTGTGCTGTAACCCCTTATTGCACATACGAAAATTCACAAGGAGCCGCATGACTGATTTCTCTTATATTCACTTCATTGTCGGACCGACGGCGGTGTGCTTTAGTCCTTTATGGATCTCAGTGTTTTATTTGTGTTCTAGTCAAGTGACCATGTAGGTAGACATTACTACTTAAACTTAATCATTTCCAGAAACGGCACATTGTGTTTGCAGCTGGTTGTTCATTGTGCGGGAATTGGCTTTCATGTGCAGTGTAAACATGAACTATATTGAACCTATATTAAATTCTAACAGAAAAGTAAAGCCGTGGTGCGAGTCGTTAGTCGTGCTTAGGTTGCTCAGTCGGTAGAGCACTTCCTGCGAAAGGCAAAGGACAAGACTTACAGTCTCGGTCCGGCACACAGCTTTAATCTGCCAGGAAGTTTCATATCAGCGCACCTCCACTGCAGAGTGAAAATCTCATTCTGGGAACAGAAAAGGAAATTTCCAGAAAAAAATTAGCTGCTAAGGAAATAGATCCTTTGATTGAAAGAGTGACGAAATCAGATAAGAGTGACTACAAGCAAACGTTTAACAGGGAATTGAAAAAAAGTTTTAGATAAGGTATCTGTATGGTGTGAAAAGTGGCAATTAACCCTGAATAAAGAAAATTGTTAACTTATTCACATGAATACTAAAAGAAATCCGCTAAATTTCAATTACGCGATAAGTCACACGAACCTGAAGGCAGTAAATTGAACTAAATACTTTGGGGCTACAATTACAAATAACCTAAAGTTGAACGATCACATAGATAATGTTGTGGGAAAAGCAAAAGAAAAGTCTGAAATTCACTGTCAGAACACTTAGAAGGTGCAACAGGTCTACTGAAGAGACTGCTTACACCACGCTTGCCCTCCCTGTACTGGAGTATTGCTGTTCAGTGTGGGATCCGCATCAGGTGGGACTGACGGATGATGTCGAAAAACTACAAAGAAGGGCAGCTCGTTTTCTATTATCGCGAAATAGGGGAGATAGTGTCACAGACATGATACGTGAATTGGAGTAGCGTTTTTCGTTGCGACGGGATCTTCTCATGAAATTTCAAACACCAGTTTTCTCCTCTAATTGCGAAAAAAATCTGTTGGCACCCACCTACGTAGGGAGAAATATCATCACGATAAAATAACAGAAATCACTGCTCGTACAGAAAAATTTAAGTGCTCGATTATTCTGACCGCTTTCGATAGTGGAACGGTAAAGAGACAACTTGAAAGTTTTTCATTGAAGCGTCTGCTAGGCTAGAGTAATCACGTAGATATAGATGTAAATGTGGATGAAATTTTTGTGAGGGTGCAGCGTAAGAATATTCGATTTTCAAACCAGCAGTAAATTTGTGAACTAATATATCTGTTAGGGATCTAGTAAATTTGTCCGAAAAAAATTGTAAAACGCGAAAACTTCCTCCTACTCAAAAATGCAAAAATGAAAGTTGCAACATCTTACACGGTTTTTCATTATTGCCCTAATCTATACTTAATTATGTTCAAAACAACATAATTCCACAAACCAATTCTTTCCTTTGTTGCATCAGTTATGCCTCTTATATCTATTATTGTTCTTATTATTATTACTATCAATACTGTTGTTTTTATTGCTGTCTGTGGCTGTAGTATAATCTTGTTGATAAGCATTTTAGATAGCAGATGTCATTAATTTCACACTTTCAAATTTATCTGAATCAAGAAATTTGTGAACACTCGGTACTGAAGATCTGCCACTGTTTATTTTCCCTTTTAATACATGTCGACAGAAGAAATTAAACACTATACCAATGAGGGATCGATCAATCAAATGGGGATATTAACTAACGCTTTTGAAATAATTCAGTTTGTAACCAGAAATAAACCGACGATTTCCGTCGACAATGCGAGTCACATTCAGTGCACGAAGATTACTATTAGTTTAGGTTGACTCCAGGTACACAAAGCAATAACGAAACTGCGATTTTCTGCTTAAACACCAGAGAAAACGCACCAGAGCACTCTTAGGAGAGACAGCCTGTGTATCTCTGATAGGTCTACATGAATCTCATCTCAGGACTGACGTGGCGTACTCCACGTGTTTCTCGACGGCCCTACGGCTTTACCACACCGCGAGTGACGGTGGGGTACACACAACAAGCGAGACTTTGGGCACGTGCTGTAGCGCGATGGCGCCTAACGTGGAGACACCAAGGCCTAACTTGATAATCTGCCGCTCCCCGCAGTTTCGCCGGCTATATTGGGTTAACAACAACGCAACATGCTCCACGTTGTAGGACCTAATGGAACCCTCTGCCTGTACAGCATCGCTGCACGTTGCGCGTAAACTCTGAAAATAGGCGCAGTTCGCTCACGTGCGACAGTCGTGTCAGAGTCGCATAGAAAATTTTCTTCACCCGTTTCATTCTACGTTATGCTAAAAATTCGACCCTCACTTCAAAATTAATTCACAAAATTGTTTAAAAGCACCGTTGTTTCAACAACAAAATATTATAACAGCGGAAAATACTTCATAATTGTAAAGTGTTGGAACTATATCGCTGTTTAAAGTCTGAACATCGACTTTACGGCTGCCTTATTTGTTTAATAAACTAAGTAAACAGTAGGGACATGTGGGTGATATACAATATGCACAAGAATCAAGGGGATACAATATGACTCGAAGACTATGAATAAAATGCTCGGATTAAAACGGATGTGTGACAGGGATGCATCCTTTCGCCGCTGACGTTTGAAGTATACACGGGAGAAACAATTACGGAAATAGAAAAAATATTCAAGGAAGGGATTAAAGTTCAAGATGAAAGGATGTCAGTGATAATATTAGCTGATAACATTGCTATCCTCGGTGGAAATTAAGATGAATTAAAGAATTTTTTCAATGGAATTAACAGTGTAATGACTTACAAAATGTACTAAGATCAAAACAGAAAAAAATTATGTGATGTATCACAAATGAGAGTATCGAGAAACTTAATAGAAAAGTTGATTACGACGAATTAGGCGAATTTAAGATATTCTGGTACCTTGAAAGGTAAAATACTCATGACGGACAAAGCAAGTGTAAATAGGCTGTTTAGGTTTTTATGTTGCTAACGCCACCTAACGTTCTATATGAAAATCACTGACTGTGCTGTGTGAAGGCTGTGGTTGGTTTGCATTGTTGGAGTATATGCTATTGTAGTGTTGGACAGTTGGCTGTTAACAGCGCGTAGCGTTGCGCAGTTGGAGGTGAGCCGCCAGCAGTGGTGGATGTGGGGAGAGAGATGGCGGAATTTTGAGAGCCGACGTCCTGGATGCGTGTTCATCAAAAAGAGTAAATTTGTAGGACTGGATGTCATGTGCTGATATATATACTATTAAAGTAAATACATTGTTTTGTTCTCTATCAAAATCTTTCATTTGCTGACTACGCGTATCAGTGGTTAGTGCCTTCAGTAGTTTGAATCTTTTATTTAGCTGGCAGTAGTGGCGCTCGTTCTATTGCAGTAGTTTGAGTGACGAAGATTTTTATGAGGTAAGTAATTTATGAAAGGTATAGGTTATTATTAGTCAGGGCCATTCTTTCGCAGGTATTTTTGAACGTCAGATTGCGTTGCGCTAAAAATATTGGCTGTCAATTTAATGTTGATCAGAATAGGTAATGAGCGAAATGGCTGAGTACGTTCAGTTCTGCCCAGCTGTTTGAAAATCAAATAATATAAGAGGTGTATCAGCACAGAAATTCATAAATTTTTCTAAGGGGACGTTTAACAAGGAGCGCATAAAAGGCAGACGAGCACAGGCAAAGCGGGCATTCCTGACCAATAGAAGCCTATTAATATCAAACGTACGCCTTTATTTGAGAAAGAAATTTCTGAGGATGTACGTTTTGAGTACTTCATTGTTTGGCAGTGTATCATGGACAGTGGGAAATTCGGATCAAAACAGAATTGCGGTGATTGATATGTGGTGTTACGGAAGAATGTTGACAGTAGGCTGATAAAATAAGGAATGAGGGGGCTCTGCGCAGAATCTATGAAGAAAGAACACATGGAAAACACTAACCTGAGAACGGGACACGATGAGAGGAGATGCGTTACGATATCGGGGAATAATCTCCATGGTTCTAGAGGGAGTTGGAGATTGTAAAAGTCCTAGGGAACAGAAGATTGATGACTCAAAACAAAAAACAAAAAAAGCGGTTATAAGTAGAATGGTTGGGTTAACTAGATTAATCACGACCTTATGCCGGCCAGTGTAGCCGAGCGGTTCTAGACGCTACAGTCTGGAACTGGGCTACCGCTACGGTCGCAGGTTCGAATCGTGCCTCGGGCATGGATGTGTATGATGTCCTTAGGTTAGTTAGGTTTAATTAGTTCTAAGTTCTAGGGGACTGATCACCTGAGCAGTTATGTCCCATAGTGCTCAGAGCCATTTGAACAATTAACTGCAAGAACTATTAACGGGTGAAAGCATACCATAATAGCGCAGAAATGTTCCAGTAAACATTTGTCCACAAATACAATATTGCAGTACCTGTGTTATTCTGAATTACGATGCAAAGTTCATTTGGAAATGCATGCATCGTAATTACGAATAACTCAGCCGCGTGGGATTAGCCGAGCGGTCTAGGGCGCTGTAGTCATGGGCTGTGCTGTTGGTCTCGGCGGAGGTTCGACTCTTCCTTCGAGCATGGGTGTGTGTGTGTTTGTCTTCAGGATAATTTAGGCTAAGTAGTGTGTAAGCTTAGGGATTGATGACCTTAGCTGTTAAGTCCCATACGATTGCACACACATTTGAAATTTTATAATTTTTTTTAATAACTCAGGCACTGGAATATCGTATTTATCTGCCGACACCGGGCTGGAGACTTTCAAGTACAATGTCTCACATGTATATGAATATATATAAGGTATGTGCGAGTACAGGTTGTAGACGCTTGGTTGATGTCATATGGAAGTTTGGGTCTGGCTGTTAGTCATGCACGGGTAGCGAAATGGTTTTGTCTGTCTTTGGCACCAGAGCATCTCGGACTTGTTTACATCCCGGCTGCGAAGTTCGTGGAAGATGTGGTGTTCACACCGTCGTTACTCACGTGTGTTACTGTTAGAAATCGAACGCAATGTCACACTATTTTCGAGAAACCACGATACAGTTCACGTCCTGTAACGAATATGCACACCCGAAAGCTTTCGAAATCCAACGTTTCTTGAGGGACGAAGTGCATCTTAACTACACAGAGCTTATTGGAATTCATTTATCAATGTAGAGCAGCACTCTTTACGTAAAGGTGATTGACGTTGCAGCATGCGAAATAATTATTGAAGCTGGCAAACGAGGATTCCAGTTCAGACACTCCAATGGTCATATTGGCGAAGTTTTAGTAGCTCATTCGGGTCTGGGCGTGCTACGATTCGAATCTTCGAGCTGCCTCTCGAGGTACCCGAGTCATAGGTCACTGAATCACTCCACCCATACGGCAGAATTACTAGTCATACGGCCGAACATTGGGCACGTTTAGCACGTATCCAGTGCTGAATGGTGTCCGACAGGTGCGAATTGCCCTTACGTAACATATGCCATCGTACATAAACATCGGTGGGTGTAGAGCTGTTGTCATCTATGTTGGACAGCCGCGAACATGCTCCGGGTGTGGTAGTGAAGGACATCTTCGATCTGCGTGTGTGCAGAGACGACTCGTGCAACAGCCCAGCGGAGACTTCCAGAATCCTGCTACACCAACGTCACTGCCGCTGACTTACGTGACGGGGCTTCGCCGTGAGATGACGCCGAGGTCGGAGCGTAGGACTACTCTCGAACCGACGCCGCCGTTGGTTGAAGCGCCTTCGGGCCCCACTGAAGAAGGACTGGCCCCCACAAACCTGCAATCCCAGAGACTGTAGCTGGTCGAGAAAGAGGATGATAGCATCACGCAAGGCATGGAAGCTGGAGTGGAACGGCCCCAATGCGTTGTGGCGGTGGCGGGACAGCAGGAGATACAAGATTCGACTACACCAGAGGCCGAGGTTAGGACCGACAAACAACGCTCGCCGAAGCGCCGCATGAATAGCCGACTAAACTCTGCGGAGACGCTCTCTTCTCTTCTTGGGAGCCCTAATGAGTCTAACCCTATGGACCTGTCTGACTTGGAACCACAAGCTTCGGTTGTCGCTACCCATATCAATTCGCACACTGAAAAGATGTCACGTCATTCAGACGAAGCATCCGCTCATGGGCCCGACACCCATTCTGCGGCGGAGTATGAAGCTGCGATGCGCAGGACGAAGAAATCACCGATGCGGACCCTTCCGTTGATGGGGACTTGCATCCGTCCGCATCTCAGGAAACCTTATGCCGCAGAGAGACATCCGTCGGGTGATCCTCTGCGAATGTACATAGGGACTATCGATACGGCGAATTTTCCGAATGTTCGTCATTTTAACATTATGAGCAGATGACAGCTGATCGAACCCAGGCATACACAATAGGGACAGTGAACGTAAATACCATTGATCTAATGGTGAATGGTGGAACAGCAATTGTTTAGGGACATGATTACACGTCGGATGTTGATATACTAATGGTGCAGGGAATTTACATTCCTGAGTTCCAGTAAGTTCATGGATACATCTATACTTGGCCTCACTCGGACAACGACAGTAGAACGGCGATATTGGTCCGGGACGGGATTCCGGTTCGCGACCTGGATTATCTGCCTTTGGCACGAGGACTGGTGATAAACGTTAATGGAATTCATATTCTAAATGTTTATTCCCTTTCCTACACAGTCAAGAAGGGCGCGTGCGAGATATTATTCGTAAGAGATTGGGCCTTTATTTACCGGCAGATTGGATCATTTAATTATAGGAGGTGACTTCAATTCTGTTTTAACTCAAAAAGACCAGACTCCACATTACTATACCTGGCGTGAACTGCAAGTGCTCTGCCAAGGACATGGAGTTACGCGACACCTGGGACATGTTTCATAGGAACCATGAGGGATATACTTTTTTTTTTTACCAGTCACTCGGCGAGCAAACTTGATCGAATATATGTTTCTGTTGGCCTACGTGATAAGGTGGTCTACGCGGAACGATGGCCTGCGGCATTTCCTGATCATCTGGCTCACATTTGTACCAAATCACTCCCTCGGCAAACTGTGTGGAGAAGCCGCGGAACATGGAGGCTCAATTCGTCACTTTGGCGGAACCCGAATGTCGTCAGACAGTTGAGGAGGTATGGGCCACATGTCAACGCCATCTACCAACATATACCTCAGTGCTCCAATGGCGCCTCGAGTGTACTAGGCCAGAAATAAGAAGAGCTATCATACAGTACGGTCGGGACCAGACCAGATGGCAAAGAGACACTCTTGATTATTATTACGCCATGCTCCGTGAGCTGTCATTCCAGGTACCGTCTGCAGAACGTCATTCAAAAATTCAATGTGTCAAGGCACAAATCCTATCGGTCACGCGACGACGACTGGGTGGCATCCCGATACGGGCAAGATATCTCGACACCATCATTGGGGAACGTAACTCTCTACATTTATACTTACATCTGCATACATACTCCGCTAGCCACCAAGCGGTGTGTGGCGCCAATGTCATATAACCTCCCCCCCCCCCCCCCCCCGTTCCACTCGTGGATCGCGCGAGGGAAAATCGACTGTCTGAACGCCTCAGTACGAGCTCTAATTTCCCTTATCTTTGAATGGTGATCATTGCGCGATTTGAAAGTTGGTGGTAATAATATCTGCTCTACATCCTCGGTGAAGATCGGATTTCGGAATTTACTGAGCAACCCCTTCTGTTTAGGTGATCTTTGCGAGATTTGAAAGTTGGTGGTAATAATGTATGCTCTATATCCTCGGTGAAGATCGGATTTCAGTGTTAAGTGAGCAACCCCTTCCGTTTAGCGCGCGGTCTATCTACAAGTGTGTCCCACTTCAAACTTTCAATGAGATTTGTAATGCTCTCTCGACAGCTAAATGTACCTGTCACAAATTTTGCCGCTCTTTTTTTGACCTTCTCAATCTCTTGGATCAGTCCCAACTGGTAAGGGTCCCATACAGACGAACAAAACTCTAAGGTGCGAATTAAACGTATTGTAAGCTATTTCCTTTGTTGAAGGACTGCATCGCTTCAGGATTCTACCAATAAACCACAATATAGAGTTTGCCTTACCCGTTACTTGTGTAATCTGATTATTCCACTTGAGGTCATTTCGAATAGTCACAACCAGGTAACTGACGAATGTTGCCGCTTCCAAAGACTGGGCATTTATTTTGTACTCGTACATTAATGGGGATTTTCGCTTTCTTACACGCAGTAGATTACACTTACTATTAATGAGAGATAACTGCCAGTCATTATATCAAGCATTAAATCTCTGCAAATTCTCATTGATTTGTTCACAACTTTCGTGTGATACTACTTTCCTCATCATCGGCAGACATTCTAATGCCGCTGTCAATACCATCAACCAGATCATTTATGTAAATCGTAAAAAGAACCGGACCTATTACGCTGCCCTGGGGCACACCTGGAGTTACGCTTATTTCTGTTGAAGTCACCCAGTTCAGGACGACATACTGCTCCCTGTCTGTTAGGCAACATTCTATCAAACCGCATATGTCATGGGATATACCGTAAGTGCTCACATTTTTGAGCAAGTGACAGTGCGGAACTGAGTCGAACGCATTTCGAAAGTCGAGAAATATGGCATCAACCTGGGAGCCGGTATCTAGAGCCTGTTGTATATCTTTCACGAAGAGGGCCAGATGTGTCTCGCCTGACTGCTGTTTCCTAAAACCGTGCTGCTTTTTGCAGATGAGCTTCTCAGAGTCTAGAAAGGCCGATGCACCAGTTGTCGCGGGAACACAAACGTTACCGCCTGGCATTGATCACAGTGCTCCACGGTTTAGATGGCCGTCACCTGACAACACAACAGGAAATTACCAATGAATTTTCAGAGCATTTCAGCTACCTGTATACCGGAACAACGATGGACCGTCGACTGGGGGAGGACATATTGCAATATCTGCAATCGACATTGATAGAGACGAATAAGGCAGCACTTATGAAGCTACTCACAGAAGACGATATAAAGGTGACACTCAAAAAAGGAGGAGCCTATAAATCACCAGGGCCAGATAGGATTACGTTACAG
Organism: Schistocerca gregaria; assembly: GCF_023897955.1. Lineage (NCBI taxonomy): Eukaryota > Metazoa > Arthropoda > Insecta > Orthoptera > Acrididae > Schistocerca > Schistocerca gregaria. The sequence continues at coordinate 368,808,461 of NC_064924.1, forward strand.
TTTTATTGAGAATTAGTGGATATGATGATGCCACGGTGGCTGTCGATGTACAAAGAGACGATGCGTCCTGACATGTACCTACCGTCGGCTTTTGTGGCAGGCTTTCTTCTTCCCATTCCGAAGATGGTGGGGAGTTGCAGTGTTAATCAATATCGGCCTCTCGCTATCCTAAACAATGACTATAAAATATTTGCATGACTACTTGCGTCTCATCTCAGACTGACAATATCAAGGACAGTATCCCTTGATCAGGCTTGCCTTGGGGTGCGAAGCAACACCTCCTCGGCGTTAAGTGAATACCGTGACGTTATCACCCTTGCGAAAACGTGTAGAATGCGAGCAGCCGTGATATCTGTGGACTTCGAACTTGCGTTCGACTGAATAAACCATGACTTCTTGATGTCAGTCATGAGCCGCATGGCGGTTCCATCTGTTTTCGTCTCCATGGTTATAAGGCTATTACGAGGGGCTACATCGACGGACGGTCGAGAAGCGGGCACAATTCTCATTAACAGCTCGGTTCGACAAGGGTGCCCACTCTCCATGATGCTATTTGCGATAGCACTCGAGCAGCTGATGTGTGTTATGAGGCGCTCACTATCTGGGATAGCGCTTAATGAGAACTCTTTCGTTTGTCACGCATATGCGGACGATCTGATCCTCCTTGTCAGATCAGCACACAAAGTGCATCAGGCTGTCGACATCTATACTCTTACGGGACAGCGGCATGCAGTGTCGTTAACATAACGAAATCCAAAATTAGGCACATTGGACAAGATCTGGAAGACGTGCAGGCGCCGTTTCAGACGGTGAAATCGCTGAGATGTCTGGGGATCACATTTACCCGCTCACTGCGGCAGTCAGCGGCGGAGAGTTCTCGGCGGCTTCTGCAGGATGTTCGTCTGACGATATGCAACAACTCACTGAGAGCCTTTGAAATGATCCAAAGTGTGGCGTACACCAACTTTCACATAGAGCCCCAGGTAGCGCAGATCCTACCAATACCGAAGCAAATTACGGAGTGCCTCATGACTGTCTTTCGTAATTACTTTAGCACTGGGATGTTATTTAAGATCAAATATGACACGTTAACCCTACTGTTCTGGAACAGTGGCATCAACTTCAAAAACGTGCGAAAAATTTATTTTGGTGTTTGCATGCTGGCGATGATACGAAAGTGGCAACAACGAAAGCATACCATAACATTAGCTCTGGTAGAAATACTTGTTCCGCCTTCGTACGACCGCCTATAGCGGTGGGCAACATTTCGCCTTCTCTTGCACGCGCAGCCTCATTTCTGTTTGATTATAATTATGTTCGTCTGAAAGTACCTTCGACGTGAATACCCGCCACTCGAGAGATCTATCGGTGCTTGATGGATCACAATGGCCACAACTTAATGGAGTTGAAATACCCAACGAGAACTTGGAAGCACATTTGGTGTGCAGTGCATACTCCATTACTGTCAACAGCAGCGAAATCGATGTGCTATATGCTACAATTCATATGGTTAATTCAACTCTCTGCACAAACTGTGGACAGTTAGCAGGAAGAACATGGATTAGTGCGTGGTGCAGCGAGGGACGTCTGGATGCTGACGCGTCGAATAATTGCCTCCCTTCGGCGCACTAACTACACAGAAATTACATCGAATGTACTTTTTCTACCGGACAAAGGTGGAAATATAGGGATATGGGACCTGGATAAAGTGAAAGAACCAGAGGTTGTACAGAATTTCAGGAAGAGCATAAGGGAACAATGACCGGAATGGGGGAAAGAAATACAGTAGAAGAAGAATGGGTAGCTTTGAGGGATGAAATAGTGAAGGCACCAGAGGATAAGTTAGGTAAAAAGACGAGGGCTGGTAGAAATCCTTGGGTAACAGAGAAGATAATGAATGTAATTGATGAAAGGAGAAAATACAAAAATGCACTAAATGAAGCAGGTAAAAAAGAATACAAACGACTCAAAAATGAGATCGACAGGAAGTGCAAAATGGCTAAGCAGGAATGGCTAGAGGACAAATGTAAGGATGTAGAGGCTTATCTCTCTAGGTGTAAGATAGATACTGCCTATAGGAAAATTAAAGAGACCTTTAGAGAAAAGAGAACCACTTGCATTAATATCAAGAGCTCAGATGGAAACCCAGTTATAAGCAAAGAAGGGAAAGCAGAAAGGTGGAAGGAGTATATAGAGGGTCTATACAAGGGCGATGTACTTTAGGACAAAATTATGGAAATGGAAGAGAACGTAGATGAAAATGAAACGGGAGATATGATACTGCGTGAAGAGTTTGATAGAGCACTAAAAGACCTGAGTCGAAACAAGGCCCCAGGAGTAGACAACATTCCATTAGAACTACTGACGGCCTTGGCAGAGCCAGTCCTGACCAAACTTTACCAACTGGTGAGCAAGATGTATGAGACAGGCGAAATTCCGTCAGACTTCAAGAAGAATAAAAGAATTCCACTCCCAAAAGAAAGCAGGTGTTGACAGATGCGAAAATTACCGAACTATCAGTTTAATAAGTCACGGCCGTAAAATACTAACGCGAATTCTTTACAGACGAATGGAAAAAACTAGTAGAAGCCGACCTCGGGGAAGATCAGTTTGGATTCCGTACAAATATCGGAACACGTGAGGCAATACTGACCCTAAGATTTATCTTAGAAGAAAGGTAAGGAAAGGCAAACATACGTTTCTAGCGTTTGTAGACTTAGAGAAAGCTTTTGACAATGTTGACTGGAATACTCTCTTTCAAATTCTCAACGGGGCAGGAGAACAATACAGAGAGCGAAGGGCTATTTATAACTTGTACAGAAACCAGATGGCAGTTATAAGAGTCGAGGGACATGAAAGGGAGGCAGTGGTTTGGAAGGGAGTGAGACAGGGTTGTAGCCTGTCCCCGATGTTATTCAATCTCTATATTGAGCAAGCACTAAAGTGAACAAAACAAAATTTCGGAGTAGGTATTAAAATTCATGGAGAAGAAATAAAAACTTTGAGGTTGGCCGATGACATCGTAGTTCTGTCAGAGACAGCAAAGGGCTTGGACGAGCAGTTGAACGGAATGGACAGTGTTTTGAAAGGAGGGTATAAGATGAATATCAACAAAAGCAAAACAAGGATAATGGAATTGTCGAATTACAGATTTAGATTAGGAAATGAGACACTTAAGGCAGTAAACGGGTTTTGCTATTTGGGGAGCAAAATAACTGACGATGGTCGAATCAGAGAGGATATAAAATGTAGACTGGCAATGGCAAGGAAAGCATTTCTGATGAAGAGGTATTTGTTAACATCGAGTATAGATTTAAATGTCAGGAAGACGTTTCTGAAATTACATGTATGGAGTGTAGCCATGTATGGAAGTGAAACATGGACGGTAAATAGTTTGAACAAGAAGAGAATAGAATCTTTCGAAATGTGGTGCTACAGAAGAATGCTGAAGATTAGATAGGTAGATCACATAACTAATGAGGAGGTATTGAATAGGATTGGGGAGAAGAGGAGTTTGTCCCACAACTTGACCAGAAGAAGAAATCGATTCGTAGCACATGTACTGGGGCATCAAGGGATCACCAATTTAGCATTGGAGGGCAGCGTGGTGGGTAAAAATCGTAGAGGGAGACCAAAACAAGAATACACTAAGCAGATTCAGAAGGATGTAGGCTGCAGTAGGTACTGGGCTATGAAGAAGCTTGCACAGGATAGAGTAGCATGGAGAGCTGCATTAAACCAGACTCAGGACTGGAAACCACAACAACAAAAAATTTATGCGGTCAGTTGGATCGCTGGACGTGTGACGAGATTTTTGTTTTCGTACGATGTTAAGTCCGCGATGGATTATTGGATATACTTTTAATAACAACACGAGCTCGTACGGACTCATGCGAAATATTGGACTTACTTTTCCAACTTTTCAGGAAGTGTTTTTGACAACCCTTCGACAGCTAAAGTGTCCCAGAAATGAGAAGACTCCTGCGGCAGAACGACTAGAGACGATACTGCACGATTCAAATGTATTGGCATATTGGACAGTGAGTAGACAACTGGCCCCCACCCATCGGCGCCTGATCTGACTGGGTTATGTTAACGTGACCAAAAAGAAAAACATGCCGCCTAGGTATGGCTGGATGCCAGATTCATGATGTGACACCGCGATATGCAGGGATTGTGATGCAGATGATAACTTCGTTTTCACTCCCGCCCTAGAAAAGAATTGTCATTTACTTTATAGATGTAAAAAAAAGGCGGTCTTTACATTGATTTTATGATTTCAAAACTCTTTTTGTTGTCTCGATACTTTTCTTATCCCTAAGACAGCACAATTATAGGAATAAAGATTGTTTGTTTATCCTGCCTTCCTGTTACACAAAAAAATAAAAATAAAAAAAGCGATTCTAGAAGAAAAAAGAAGCGGTTCTAAAAAAAATTGGTAAGGCGACCACCCGCGTTAAGTGGGGAATCTCTGTTCGGGTGCGAGTCCGGCAGAAATTTTCATTGTCGTTATTCCATTGTATAACTGATGACTGTCGATATTCTCAATTGCGAATACATATAATATATTTGTCAATAAATGTTTACGAGATAACCTCCGAAGCTGCTTACGACCTGTCGTTGATTATTTCAGAAAGCAATTTTGTTTCCCTCAGCATTACTGTAACTGAACTGTAAAGATTTCGATTATGTCATAATATAATAGGGCTCAGATCTCACACAAGGCCTAAGGTTAGGGAATTTGATAGTTCTGTGATGTGACAGGGCATGTTTTATTTCTGATGTGAGATGTGTAACGTGCCTATGTGGCCCACGATAGACCTTGGCATTCTCGATCACATGATCTCTTTCTTCTGGAATTTTCTCTCTGGTTTATCTCAAAACTGAAGTATACGGCACTCCCTTTAATATAGTGGAAGGATTGGTGGTGAGGATTTTATAATATGGTCATGAATCCTAGGCTGATCCATGCATTCTGAAAGAATTCATAACTCACTGCCGAGGGGACTGCAGTATTGTGCCGAAATGCGAGGAAGAAACGTGGAACACTTGCATTAACAGGTGTGAATTGTAATATGAGTTACATGCTGTAATGGTATTGTATTTGTAATTAAGGTACACCATTTAAGATACACTTGTCTCAAAAAAAAATGGTTCGAATGTCTCTGAGCACTATGGGACTTAACTTCTGAGGTCATCAGCCCCCTAGAACTTAAAACTACTTAAACCTAACTAACCTAAGACATGACACACATCTATGCCCGAGACAGGATTCCAACCTCCTATGAATGGGTACGGAATATCACTGCAGTATTGTTGTGCGTTAATTGTTTCGTTGAAAAACCCAGGCACACGAATGATAATACGGCACGCGCGGCTAACAGTCGTACTGCACTACGGAGAGACGTTTTGAACACCCCGTATTTCAAGCTTTTTTTCGTAATGTTTTCAATGAAGTTGGCTTCATTCCCAGCAGTGTTCTGGCAAACGGGACATTGGTATAACAGTTGGGTTATGTTCCTTCCTGAATGTCTAATGTGAGCAAGAAGACATTGAACAATATTAGAGGGCCTGAAACACCGTCAGACTGGAATGAGATTTTCACTGTGCAGCGGAGTGTGCGCTGATATGAAACTTCCTGGCAGATTAAAACTGTGTGCCCGACCTAAACTCGAACTCGGGACCTTTGCCTCTCGCGGGCAAGTGCTCTACCAAGGTAGGATACTAGATACTGGCAGAAGTAAAGCTGTGAGTACCGGACGTGAGTCGTGCTTCGGTAGCTCAGATGGTAGAGCACTTGCCCCAGAAAGGCAAAGCTACCGAGTACGAGTCCCGGTCCGGCACACGGTTTTTATCTGCCAGGAAGTTTCACCATGAGACTGAAGTCCTGCATACACCTCAAACGTGCGCAAGTTAATTTCTCTAGGAACTACTAAGGGAAGCACTGTTACACCACATATCTTAGAATTTTAGGCAAATATTGTTTCAATGAGTAATGACTCTAAACGGAATGAGTTGTTCATCACTCGTCAAATAATATGCATGTCGTAGGCTCTCATAGTGCTTTTGCCTATTAGTGCCAGAAATTCATGTATAGCAGTAAACAAGTCAAAATTCTTTCTCCCAGTTGTCACTGGTGGTACCACATAGACTATACCGAAGCCAGGTAAGCTCTGATAAGATACGCCGATGAAAACCATTTCAGGTCTGTTGTGCCCCCTCCCCCGCCTCCTATCACTGAAGTGGAGAGGGGCAACTCTGTTTGTTCCATCAAATACTGGTGCCAGGAATTGCCTTCATTTCGACTTCGTCTGCAACTTGAACGTCACGTCTCCTCTCAATATTTGCGGCGATTTTCATAACGTACATGCTGTGCATAACCAACCTGACAATTATATTCTAGTCTAAATAAGCAAGAAGGTTTCTTCTGGTGTTTGCTTCTTTGGTGTAATGTGAGATCCAGGTATATGTGTGGTAGTAAAATTGTACATTTTAGCACAGTCCCACTGACTAAATGGCTGTTTATTCCATTTCGTTTTGCCGCCCCTGCCCCGAAAAGAATTATTCATTCTTCACAGTCAACGTTTCATAAGCAAGTGCAGCAGAAATGTCTGAACCAGTATCCTGCTCACTTTCTACAGCACTGAAGTATTCAAAATCAGCGAAGCTTGCCACAGTTTCACCATGATGTTCGCGAAATAATTCAATAGTAATTTCTTCGTCAGTCGATATTTTAGTACTTCTGTATAAGGAAAAAAGAACAGTCATGTCACATGACTAACAAAATTATATATTATATAATATTAAAATTGTTAAATAATAATAAATACTCTTACTCCAAGTTTTTTAGGCTCTGTATTTTACGGCCGAACACTGACACACGCGTCGGGTCACAAGTGCAAAAACTGCAAACTCGAACACTCGCGTCGATCAGACAGGCGATGATAATAGAACGCCAATAGTGGCATCTGGTCAAACACTCTATAATGGCACTTTAACACGAAACAATGAAGTCAACCACGACTCCGAATACAGTATCTGAAGTAGCTCAACAGCAGAGAAAAGTACGTGGATTTGTAACGTTTCAGAATGCCACGTGCCGAAGATATTAGGCAAAAAGGAAAACCCCTAGGGACATTTTGACCCACCGTGACTACTTAAATGTTAAACATGTAATTTCAGATCATTACCTCCAAAGAAGTTTGCATCCATATCATATTAATCAAACGAAAGTAATATTTTTCGGATTCGAATGAAATAAGGATAAAAAACTTTAATTTCAGAAATATGCTAAAAAATTAAATATCAATCAGGGTTTCACTTAGGTTACTTCTCATCTAATTTATTTAATGGAGCACGAAACGTCTTCAGATGCACGACATTAGGAATAACAGGATCCGGCCATCTCTTGGATAACTTCTGCAGACACCCAGACCGATAGATATCTGTATGATTCTGGGAATAAGCAGAACGATGTTCCTTTTTAATGTCTAGAGATTCGTTTGCCTCCATTTGTGTATCAGTGTTGAATTCATCTAATTTTGGGACTCTGTTAACTGTGCAGACGCCAGCAACATACAGTCTCAACTACTCAGTGACTCGATACAACGTCGTGGTTCCACCGCAGCTGGTACGCCGCAAGCAGAGTGAGAATGCAGGCTGTTCCGCTTTTCCGCCGCAGACCGTTCGCCGTACAAAAACCTCAGCGTGCCTGGTGGTGCTGCGCTGTTCCGTGCCGGATTACAGGATCGCGTGAGCAGCCCGCGCGTTTCGGAACGGCTACCTTAAGCCCACCTGTGGTTTAGTAGAGGATCCGGTGCCGCCAGCGTGCTGAAAAGAAAATATTCACTCGATTACGGCTCGCCGCTTTTATTGGAGCATTAATTTCGCTTTCTGGGCTTAAATTCTGTTTCCCTGCGGATACAAGTACAGTTCGCTAAAGAATTTAAGTAACGTAATGAAAGGAAAAACCTAAATTATATGCAACGGATTATGTACAACGTTACTTGCGTTGCCACGTAAAAGAACGTAAGCTATAAATGCCCGAGGTGCAATATGTCCTCCAGCAAAAAACATTACCTTCCACCGAATGATCTACTACTGTTTGATAATAACACTCTCAAGAAATTACTAGAATACGTAATTTTGGAAAGTAACTTAGAGTACCCATATGGACGCATCTACAGTGAATAATCACTTGAAACTAATTGTAGGAAAAACAAGTGTCCCACGGAAACCTAAACAAAACTTTATTCTTTAGTTTATAAGTCCTACGGTCTGGGACCTTTACGACAAAGGATTAACAACAAAAGAAGCAGAGAGCGGGGAGTTACGTTGCGGTTTCCTCTACTAGGCACCAGAGCATTACTAAGGTGGTCAAAGAAACCCAGTGGGAGACGCTATAAAAAAGCTGGTGTTCCTCCTGAAGAGATTTTCTCTGTAGTCCGGGTAGCTTACGCTCTAAATCTATATCTACATCCATATTCCGCAAACCACCTGACTGTGTGTGGCGGAGGGTACCTTGAGTATCTCTATCGGTTCTCCCTTCTATTCCAATCTCGTATTGTTCGTGGAAAGAAAGATTGTCGGTATACCTCTGTGTGGGCTCTAATCTCTTTTTTTTTATCCTCATGGTCTCTTCGCAGGGTGTACGTAGGAGGGAGCAATATACTGCTTGACTCCTCGGTGAAGGTATGTTCTCTAATCTTCAACAAAAGCCCGTACCGAGCTACTGAGCGTCTCTTTTGCAGAGTCTTCCAATGGAGTTTATCTACCATCTCCGTGACGATTTCGTGCTTACTGAATGATGGTGTAACGAAGCTCGCTACTCTCCATTCGATCTTCTCTATCTCTTCTACGAACCCCACCTCTTATGGATCGCACACTGGTGATCAGTATTGAAGCAGTGGGGAAACAAGTGTACTGTAACCTACTTGCTTTGTTTTCGGAGTGCATTTCCTTAATATTCTTCCAAGGAATCTGTCTTGCATCTGCCTTACCAACGACTTATTTTATAAGGTCATTGCATTTTAATTCACTTCTAATGCCTACTCCCAGATAATTTATGGAAGTAACTGCTTCCAGTTGGTGACCTGATATAGTGTAGCTAAATGATAAAGGATTGTTCTTTCTATGTATTCGCAGCTCATTACATTTGTCTATATTGGGATTCAACTACCATTCCCTTCATCATGCGTCAATTCGTTGCAGATCCTCCTCCAATTCAGTACAATTTTCCACTTCTCAATATACTACACCATCATTCGCAAAAACCTCAGTGAACTTCCGATGTTATCCACAAGGTCATATATACTGTGAATAGCCACGGTCCTATGACACTCCCCTGCGGCACACCTGAAACCACTCTTACTTGGGAAGACTTCTCTCCATTCAGAATGACACGCTGGGTTCTGTTATCTAGGAACTCTTCAATCGAATCACACAATTGGTCTGATAGTCCATATGCTCTTACCTTGTTCATTAAACGACTATGGGGAACTGTATGAAACACCTTGCGGAAGTCAAGAAACACGGCATCTAGCTAGGAACCCGTGTCTATGGTCCTCTGAATCTCGTGGACGAATAGCGCGAGCTGGCTTTCACACGGTCGTCTTTTACGAAATCCATGCTGATTTCTACAGAGTAGATTTCTAATCTCCAGAAAAGTCAATATACTCGAACATAATAAGTGTTCCAAAATTCTGAAACTGATCGATGACAGAGATATAGGTCTACAGTTCTGCACATCTGTTCGACGTCCCTCCTTGAAAACGGGGATGGACTGTGCCCTTTTCCAATCTTTTGGAACGCTACACTCTTCTAGAGACCTGCGGTATACCGCTGCAAGAAGAGGGACAAGTACTTTCGCGTACTCTATGTAAATTCGAACTGTTATCCCATCAGGTCAAGCATACTTTCCTCTTTCGAGCGATTTTAATTGTGTTTCTATCGCTCTGTCAACTGATATCTATCATTTTGTCATCTGTGCGACTATCTAGAGGAGGAACTACAGTGCAATCTTCCGCTGTGAAACAGCTTTGGAAAAAGACATTTAGTAATTCGGCCTTTAGTCTGTCATCCTCTGTTTAGGTACCATTTTGGTCACAGAGTGCTTGGACATTTTGTTTTGATCCACCTAACGCTTTGACATAAGACCAAAATTTCTTAGGATTTTCTGCCAAGTCAGCATATAGCACTTAACTTTCGAATTCTTTGAGCCGGCTAGTATGGCCGAGTGGTTCCAAGCGCTACAGCCAGGAACCGCGCGACCGCTACAGTCGCAGGTTCGAATCCTACCTCGGGCATGGATGTGTGTGATGTCGTTAGGTTAGTTAGGTTTGAGTAGTTCTAAGTTCTAGGGGACTGATGAACACAGATGTCAAGTCCCATAGTACTCGGAGCCATTGGAACCATTTTTGAATTCGTTGAACACCTCTCGCATAGCCCTGCTCACGCTACATTTCACTTCGCGTAATTTTTGTTTGTCAGCAAGGCTTTGGCTATGTTTATGTTTGCTGTGAGGTTCCCTTACTTCCGTAGCATTTTTCTAACTCGGTTGTTGTACCACGGTGGCTATTTTCCATCTCTTACGATCATGCTTGGCCCATACTCATCTAACGCATATTTACGATAGTTTTGTACTTTGTCCACTGATCCCCAACACTAATGTACTTGAGATAAAACTTTTGTGTTGAGCCGTCAAGTACTCTGACATCTGCTTTTTGTCACTTTTGCTAAACAGAGAAATCTTCCTACCTTTCTAATATTTCTACATACGACTGTAATTACCTATGGTGTAGCAGCTTTATGATCGTTGATTCACTGTTTTGCGTTAACTGAAATAGTTCGGGTCTGTTTGTCACCAGAAGATCTAATATGTTATCGCCAAGAGTCAGTTCTCTGTTTAACTGCTCAAGGTAGTTTTCAGATAATGTACTTAAAGAAGTTTCATTGGATTCTTTGTCCATGCCACCCGTTATAAACGATTGAGTCTCCCATTCTCTATCTGGTAAATTAAAACCTCCACCTCAAACTATAACATGGTCGGGAAATGTACTCCATGAGGCGTGTGGTAACTTTTTACTTTTTCCAATATATATTTCTCGAAATGATAATGAAGGGAAAATCTGTGAAATTTAACTCCATATGGAAGCTTATCGGCAACCTTCTTTAGAAGTACTATCTGCGAATTATAGACACCCTTTGACTGCCTTAAACAGTAATTTAAAAACAATGTTACTTAGTTTCAATGAAATATTTAAGTGTTTGTTATGCAAAAGGAATTTAACATAATCCTAAGAGAAAAGGGAGTAAGAATACTCTAGACCAGAATCCGTTTTCTGCTATTAAACTACAGGGTGATTTTCTGCGCGGTGTACAAGCTCTAGGGATTGATCGATGAGAGGATAGGGAACAAAAACAGTCTGATGTTCTTATGTTCGGAAATGCATGGTGTCCATACTAAAGACCATTCATTTAATCGCATATTGTTACAGAGACTTTGGTCTAATACGCGCTGCGCCATGTAGCCACGCTTACAGTATGCACGGTTTCCTCCTAGAAGGCGGCACTGTCTTTTCCTCATACGTCGTGCCCTAGCGCCCTCGCCTGCTATAGTAATAGATAATGCTGTGTCCAGTTCACTTCTCTTGCTCTACACTCACCTTGCACTGGGTGTGATACAGCGTTGTACACAATGGATCCGTATTCGAATCAAGAGCTTTCCGACATGGTGTTTACTTACGGAAAGGCAAATGGCAAAGGGCGACGGGCAGCGAGGTCGTATCGAGAGACGTATCCCGCTTGACGACAACCACAGCACTGAGTGTTTGCAACTGTGTTTCGACGTTTTTCTGAGGCAGGGTCGTTCCAGGAAGCAGGAACTCATGAAGGACGTATGCAAAATATTCGGACAAACCAGACGTCCCGCACCTGTAGCAGTTTTGTCATTGGTTTCTTCATCCGACAGCCACGATTCCTGGATTTGTGTCATCCATCCTGTTCACCGATGAGGCCACCTTTACGCGGAGTGCTATCTTCAGCTTTCGAACAGTCATCTACGGGATAGTATGCTGAATCCCCATGGTATGATGACAGCGAATCATCAGCATCGGTGCTGCCGGAATGTGTTGGCCGGGATAATTGGCGATAGTCTTCCTCCCACGTCGCCTAACAGGTCGGAACTCTCGGCATTTCTTGCGCGTAATTTTCACTCCTTTCCTGAAAGAAATGCTATTGATAACTGAAAGGGATATTTGGCTCCTACTTGATGGTGCTCCAGCCCCCTTTACCGTTAACGTCCGGATGCATCTCGATCGTGTACTCACTGGTCCATGGATGAGACGAGGCGATCCAGTTACATGGCCTCCTTGTTCACCGGATTTCAGCCCGTGTGTTTTATAGTTATGCGGCCACCTAAAAAGTTTCGTACATGCAGGAGTCATTACAGACGTGGAGACACTAGAGCAGCATTCATGCTGAATTTGACACTATTCGGATGCAGCCTGGGCGATGTGAACGTGTCACACACAACATGCTATGGCGCATACATGCATGTGTCGAGGCACAGGGAAACAATTTTCAACACATACTGTAATTGTGTCTGCATGGTACAGCGCATATTGGACCGCAACCTTTGTAACAATGTATGATTGAATAAATGGACTCTAGCATGGAAACCATGCATTTTCGAACATTAGTTAATTATATATTATTTGTCCAGTATCCTCTCATCGACCAACCCGTAGAGTTTGCAGACCGCAGAAAAATCACGCTGTATCAGTAACAGAGACAATAGTGACCCAATCTCACTTTGTTTAGATCCCCTTGTTTCCTCATTGAGTACTAATTTCGCCTCAGTGTTAGCGCAAGTGAGCGGTATGCATCTTGAGTTGTGAAAACATATGAGATCAAAAGGTTAAACAAACTTTTATTTCTAAAAATTACCCTACCTATTTTATGAAGACATAATATGAAGAAAAGTTATCCAAGAAAGAGTTTCAGTTTTATTTAAACTGAAGTTGAAAATTAGTTTTGTGAAAAATCAGTTTAATGAACCTTGAGTGATTCATTTTTAAAGGGTATTGAGAAAACGTAACTCTTGAATCCCTACATAGTGCCGTTCAGCGATAGTCCTTTGTTCAGTAATTTGCCAACTTAGACAATCAGCCTAGCAGCTTTGGTCGCTGTAGAAACCAAGCATTGAAATCATTTTTGCTAGAAAAAAGTACTTTTAAAATATAACTTAAGTACATTTCAGTTTGCTAGTCCCCATACCATAATACCAGGTAATGAAACGCATATTTTACTTGTGATTAGTTTCTATCGGAGAACTAAATCGACGTTTACTTTACTACAAAAGTAAGTTGTATTTAACCTGGATCCTCGATAGTTTTGCCTTTTTCCAAGTCCTGACATACGTCGATGTGGCTTCATTATAAAGTCTATTGCTAGAACTTGACAAGAAAGAAGCCACCAAGTAAGCATATCGAGCTTTTAATACGACCGTGAATAAAATGTGTCCAAGAGAAAAACAGATTAATTATAGAATGAAACAGCAAACAGGACCAACAGCAGTGGTGCGAGAAGCACCATTCCATACTAGTCTTAGGAAGTGGATAGTTAGTTTCATACTGAACGGATCACTTGCGCTATGAAAGTCAATGGTGCGGAATCAATCATTTTACATTTACATGGAAAATGAATTTGTAAAAATTATGACCTCCTGAACATTCTTAATAATTTTCTTTTAATTTTTTAATCTACTGATTTGAGTTCGTAGTTTCTACCCACCACCTTTCACACATTAGGATAACAGAAATTCTTCTACAGAATACAAGTTGTCGAAGAGCAATTTTTTCAGCGTCGCTATCTGGCGGATATTGAAATCACCGGGTAACTTACCGGAAATTGTGGTTGCACCATTCTGCATTGCAGCATTCAGCACTCCTTTTGTGCTAAACGCTACCTTAGCGTGGAACAGTGAACGTCGTATTTCTTTCTGATATATTAATTATATACATCATTGCTCGGCTTGAAATGCAGTTATTTAAAACAAAGTCCATGCTGCAGTAAATACACTGTGATACAAAAGTCAGAATGCCCAACTCTTTAAAGAGATGTCCACGAGATGATCATGGGTGAGCACCATTTGTTATTCTTACAGAACGTTATTGAGCACTCAATATGAGTCGAACAAGAATATTTTTCAATATTACATTATTGAATGAAGATGTGCAAGATATGCAAGATTTGCAGTGATTCTAAATGCAAATGTGACTGAAATAAGTAGTTTTAGGACCTACGAGGTATGCTTTTCCAACTACAAAATCTCATCAGTATGGACATCAAAATTATTTTCAATTTTCCATGCTATTTGTCATTTCTGTACCACGTTCTACGCTTACCACTGGTGTAGTAACCATAGATGTGCAGAACTGAGTACGTTGTGCCATTTTAAAACAGAGCGTGAGAGCTTTAACAAAACCAGTCCATGATACTTTTACGAACATTGACTACAATTTGTTTTGCTTTTGCTGGTATGTTTGGGTTGCTTACAATACTAGTATCAGCAAAATGAACTGTTCTGCTTGTTGTATGTTAGCCAGAATATCGTGTACATACGTAACGAACAATAGTGGACCTGAGATTCAGCCTTGGTGACCCCAATAAATGATTTTTGCCCAGTCAGAAGAGTGTCCCCAGACTACATTCGTTGTACTGCTAAATGTAACTTACTGTAATCTTTTTGTTAGATATGACGCTATCCATTGGTTGGCTAAACCCTTAATCCTATGAAACCTGATCTTTTTAGTCAAATACTGTGAATCATGCAATCAAATGCCGTACGTGGGTAGCAGAAGATGCCAATAATGATAGAACCAGATGAACAGGTAGCTGTATAGGCTGGACATGTAAAATTACAGTTTAGAACAAGAAAACATAGTTCGTGTACACTTTTATTTTCATACTTTTGTTACATTTTCTATCAAAATCTTACCATTTTTAAAACATGTAGCCAGCACTTGACAGAACATAATGGCTAAGAATGGCTCCTTACCTGCCTTTTTAATATTGTTGTATTTACACTGCCTGACAAAGGAAGTCAAATAACCAGAGAGAGAAAAGGAAACCTGATTATACTTCAGGGGTTGAGAGCGTACGTAATGTTATTAAGACGATTACAAAATCGAGTCAAATTAGCAAAAAAGTCGGCAATAAGAGTGCATTAGTACAGTTCTTTCCGCCATTCCCACATTGTACTTAAATGCAATAATGAATTACGCGATACCACGTCTGTCTTAACCATGATGACAGCCATTTTACATATAAACGCCACCCCTGATGAATGACTTCATCATTTCTTACGTATTGCGCCATGTTCCAAGAAAGCACGACTCATTTCTTGGAATAGTTGTGGAAACACAAAGTACCAATCATTAAAACGAAACACCCACCACAAATCAGCAGCTTTTAATGCTATTCTGTAAAGAAAGTCACAGTTTTAGTCCCAGAGGCGCCATCTTGACAATGTTCAAAAGCATCCAAAGCTTGTTAATTTTTTGAATCGTTTCAAAAGTATTAATAAAAAAAACTATCTAATGGAAGTTACTGCAGTGTTTCTAGGTATAAAGTTCCCAAACCTCGCTGTATCAGAAAACATCTATTTTGTATACCTACAAAGTTTTATATCTACATCTACATCTATACTCCGCACGCCACCCAACGGTGTGTGGCGACGGACACTTTACGTGCGACTGTCATTACCTCCCTTTCCTGTTCCAGTCGCGTATAGTTCGCGGGAAAAACGACTGCCAAAACCTCCTTGGGCGGTCGAATCTCTCTAATTTTACGTTCGTGATCTCCTCAGGAGGTATAGGTAGGGGGAAGCAATATATTCGATACCTCATCCAGAAACGCAACCTCTCGAAACCGAGACAGCAAGCTACACTGCGATGCAGAGAGCCTCTCTTGCAGAGTCTGCCACTTGAGTTTGCTTAACATCTCCGTAAAGCTATCATGCTTACCAAATAACCCTTTGACGAAACGCGCCGCTCTTCTTTGGATCTCCTCTATCTCCTCTGTCAACCCGATCTGGTACGGATCCCACACTGATGAGCAATACTCAAGTATAGGTCGAACGAGTGTTTTGTAAGCCACCTCCTTTGTTGATGGACTACATTTTCTAAGGAGTCTCCCAATGAATTTAAATCTGGCATCCGCCTTACCAACAATTAATTTTATACGATCATTCCACTTCAAATCGATCCGTATGCATACTCCCAGATATTTTACAGAAGTAACTGCTACCAGTGTTTGTTCCGCTATCATATAATCATACATTAAAGGATCCTTCTTTCTATATATTCGCAATACATTACATTTGTCTATGTTAAGGGTCAGTTGCCACTCCATGCACCAAGTGCCTATCCGCTGCAGATCTCCCTGCATTTCGCTGCAATTTTCTAATGCTACAACTTCTCTGCATACTACAGCATTATCCGCGAAAAGCCGCATGGCAGTGGAGTTTTCTTACATCAGTCACTAACATTACTGATATTACTGTCATTATTATTATCATTATTATTATTATTATTATTACACTATAGGCCATAAGAATTGCTACACCACGAAGATAATGTGCTACAGACGCGAAATTTAACCGACAGGAAGAAGGTGCTGTGATATGCAAATGATTAGCTTTCCAGAGCATTCACACAAGGTTGGCGCCGGTGACGACACCTACAACGTGCTGATATGAGGTAAGTTTCCAACCGATTTCTCATACAAAAACAGCAGTTGACCGTCCTTACCTGGTGAAACATTGTTGTTAATCTTCGTGTAAGGAGGAGAAATGAGTACCATCACGTTTCCGATTTTGGTAAAGGTTGGATTGTAGCCTAACGCGTTTGCGGTCTTATCGTATCGCAACATTTCTGCTCGCCTTGGTCGAGATCCAATGACTGTTAGCTGAATATGGAATCAGTCAGTTCGGGAAGGTAATACGGAGCGCCGTGCTGGATTCCAACGGCCTCGTATCACTAGCAGTTGAGACGACAGGCATCTTATCAGCATAGCTGTAACGGATCGTGCAGCCACGTCTCGATCCCTGAGTCAACAGATGGGGACATTTTTCAAGACAACAACCATATGCACTAACAGTTCGACGACCTTTGCAACAGCATGGACTATCAGCCCGGAGACCATGGCTGTACTTACCCTTGACGCTGCATCAGTTACTGAACCCTGCCACAGCCGAAGGTTGGTTCCTGGCGAATGCTCTGCTGTTCCTCTCGGCACCCTATATATACTAGCCGTTAGTACCTCCACCGTTCCTCTCCTGGTGCCTTTGGTGCGGCCGGCGCGGCGGCTACTGGAGGTGGTGGGGGAAGCGGCGCCTGTGTCTGAACGGGGGTTTGCAGTCTCCCTGCTGCCACAGTCGGGAGCGGTGCGATCTCTGGGACCGCATCATTCTCTCCAGGCTGAGTGCAGGGTTCCAAGCCTGACTAAGTTGAAGGCCGCTGCCTTTATTGATTAGATCGTCCTGTAGTCGGATTTCGATGGCCTCTTTAGTAACCCAGTCCCAGAAGTGGGAGGATTGACAGAGTATTTTTGTTTTTTCATAGTCCGTAGTATGGCCAGCCTTTATACAATGGTCAGCGACGGCTGATTTAGTGGCCTGGCGTAATTCAGTATGGCGCTTGTGTTCGCGGCACCTCTCTTCTACAGTGCGGACTGTCTCCAAAATGTATGATTTTCCACACTGACAGGGTTTTCGAAGGCCTAGGTCATCTTTCACTGAACCCAGTAGAGTCAAGGTTTTTACATGGGGTCGGAATACACATTTCACATTGTGTTCTGCCGATTTTTCTTGAGGTGTTTCCGACAAACGGAATGCATGTCAACGACTTGCGTTCTTCTGTTTCTTGTTGTTGTTCTCTTGGAGCAGTCTATATGAGTGCTTGTCTTATTTGTTTCTGGTTATACCCATTTTTCCTAAATGTTGTCTCTAGGTGCTGCAATTGTGCTGGAAGGCTCTCCTGATCGCATATCGATCGTGCCCTATGAACAAGTGTGCGCAAAACGCCTTCACACTGGGAGCTGTGGTGGCAACTGAAGGCATTTAGGTACAAATCGGTGTGTGTTGGTTTTCTGTATACACTGTGTCCCAGCTTGCCGTCAGATTTCCGTTTCACCAGGACGTCAAGAAACGGTAGGGCACGATCCTGCTCCACCATCGTAACTATATGTTGGGGTGCAGCGAGTTGAGGTTTTCGAGAAATTCGTTTAAGCTATCCCGTCCATGTGGCCAAACAACGAACGTGTCATCCACGAAGCGGAAGAAACAAGTTGGTTATTGTTCGGCTTGTTCTAGAGCATTCTCCTCGAAATTCCGCATAAAAATGTTGGCTATAACAGGTGAAAGCGGGCATCCTATGGCGACGCCATTTGTCTGTTCATAATAATTTCCGTCGAAAAGGAAGTATTTGAGGTGAGCACGAACTGGAAGAGCCTGGTTAGGTTGTTGTCGAATTTCTTGCGTATCAGATCGACGGAGACTTTCAGTGGTACCCGAGTGAAGAGGGACACTAAGCGAAGCACACTAACAAGTCGCTATCCTGGAGCCGACGTTCTTGTATACGTTGCACAAAGTGGATGGAATTGCGGATGTGGTGTTCGCATTTTCCCACAAGTGGACTAAGGAGACCCGTCAGGTGTTGGGCCAGCTCATAGGTTACTGCTCGTATGTTGCCTACTATTGGACGCATAGCTGTCCCATGCTTGTGGACCTTTGGTAGCCCATACAGTCGTCGCCGTGCAGCCGATCGTGGTCGAAGTTTCTTCACAGATTTTCCATCAAAGGTACTACGAAGAAGTTCAACGGTTCTTCTTTGAAGGCGACTTGTCGGGTCTCCTTCTATCCTTCTGTACGCTGCGCCATCGTGAAGTTCGTACATTGTTCTCTTATATTCTGAGTGCAGGAGCAGTACTGTAGCATTGCCTTTGTTAGCAGGCAAGACCACCAACTCAGGATCGCGGCGTAACTCGCGGACGGCCGCTCTCTCCTCCTTCGAGATGTTCTGTTTCAGTGGTGCGGCCGTGGTGAGCGCACGGCACGTTTCACGACATATTTTTTCTGCTTCATTGGCTGGCAGAGTATAGGTGGCTTGCTCCACACTGCTTATAATGTCCACAATCGGTAGAGATTTCGAGGTCGGGGCGAAGTTGAGTCCTTCCTCGACCACCGACATTTACGCGTCCTTGATCGTTCTTCCTGTAAGGTTGATGACAGTATGCTTAGGTGGTTCTTGACTAGTCTTTTGTTGTGCTACAAGGCGTTCAAACATCCATGTCTGCTTACTCGTAGCTCTTTTTCGTACGCCGTCTGTTTGTGTCCAGGAGGTAGTGTCAGCTCATTCCCATGATATGGGAGATAGAAGGGAAGATATTCTGAGATGGACATCCAGCAGTTTCTTCGAAATGTCATCCAGTCAGCGGCGAGTGTAATGAATTCTCTCTCTTACCAGCGATAAGCTGGCTCACCTCATGATGCACCTGGCCGCTGCAGTTCTTATGTGGTGAGTTACCTGGACGAAAGGCGGCACGACAGTACCGTCTCGGCATCTAAGCAGGAACGCAAGTGAGCACAGAAGTCGCTCCTTCTTGTTCCGCAGCTTGATCTTCATCTGTAGCAGCATCCACATAGCTGTAACGGATCGTGCAGACACGTCTCGACCCCTGAGTCAACAGATGGGGACGTTTGCAAGACAACAAACGTCTGCATGAACAGTTCGACGACGTTTGCAACGGCATGGGTTATCAGCTCGGAGACCATGGCAGCGGTTCCCTTGACGCTGCATCAGTTACGGATCCCTGCCACAGCCGAAGGCCCAAAAACTTGGATATTGCATAATTTGACCAGCCGGCCTAGTGGAGACCAACATTGCTGCTACTTTCGAACTACTTTTGCTGATAATGTTGCCTTACACGAGTACACAACGTCCATTAGGCCTTCATAGTGGTCACTCAGTATCTGACAATCTTCTGGTTACCTATACATGCAGATGAAGTTGAAATGGGAGATATGATACTGCGTGAAGAGTTTGACGGAGCACTGAAAGACCTAAGTCGAAACAAGGCCCCGGGAGTAGACAACATTCCATTGGAACTACTGACGACCTTGGGAGAGCCAGTCCTGACAACACTCTACCAAGGTGTATGAGACAAGCGAAATACTCTCAGACTGCAAGAAGAATATAATAATTCCAATCCCAAATAAAACAGGTGTTGACAGATGTGAAAATTACCGAAATATCAGTTTAATAAATCACAGCTGCAAAATACTAACGCGAATTCTTTACAGGCTAATGGAAAAAAACTGGTAGAATCCGACCTCGGGGAAGATCAGTTAGGATTCCGTATAAATGTTGCAACACATGAGGCAATACTGACCCTACGACAAATCTTAGAAGCCAGATTAAGGAAGGGCAAACATACGTTTCTAGCACGTTTAGACTTAGAGAAAGCATTTGACAATGTTGACTGGAATACTCTCTTTCAAATTCTAAAGGTGGCATGGGTAAAATACAGGGAGCGAAAGGCTATTTACAATTTGTACAGAAACGAGATGGCAGTTATAAGAGTCGAGGGGCATGAAAGGGAAGCAGCGTTTGGGAAGGGAGTGAGACAGGGTTGTAGCCTGTCCCCGATGTTATTCAATCTGTACATTGAGCAAGCAGTAAAGGAAACTAAAGAAAAATTCGGAGTAGGAATTAAAATCCATGGAGAAGAAATAAAAATTTTGAGGTTTGCCGATGACATTGCAATTCTGTCAGAGACAGCAAAGGACTTGGAAGAGCAGTTCAACGGAATGGACAGTGTCTTGAAAGGAGGATATAAGATGAACATCAACAAAAGCAAAACACGGATAATGGAGTCAAATTAAGTCGGGTGTTGCTGAGCGAATTAGATTAGGAAATGAGACACTTAAAGTAGTAAAGTAGTTTTGCTATTTGGGGAGCAGAATAACTGATGATGGTCGAAGTAGAGAGGACATAAAATGTAGATTGGCAATGGCAAGGAAAGCGTTTCTGAAGAAGAGAAATTTGCTAACATCGAGTATAGATTTAAACGTCAATTAGTCTGTTTTGAAAGTATTTGTATGGAGTTTAGCCATGTATGGAAGTGAAACATGGACGATAAATAGTTTAGACAAGAAGAGAATAGAAGCTTTAGAAATGTGGTGCTACAGAAGAATGCTGAAGATTAGATAGGTAGAGCACATGACTAATGACGAGGTATTGAATAGACTTGGGGAGAAGTGGAGTTTGTGTCACAACTTGAAGGAAGAAGGGACCGGTTGGTAGGACGTGTTCTGAGGCATCAAGGGATCACAAATTTAGCATTGGAGGGCAGCGTGGAGGGTAAAAATCGTAGAAGGAGACCAAGAGACGAATACACTAAGCAGATTCAGAAGGATGTAGGTTTCAGTAAGTACTGGGAGATGAAGAAGCCTGCACAGGATAGAGTAGCATGGAGAGCTGTATCAAACCAGTCTCAGGACTGAAGACAACAACAACAACCTATACACAGGCCTGGTAACAGCACTAAAGACGAAAAACACTAGTCGCAGAGAGCTCTACCTCTAATCTCATACGTCCTACCGATATAGGAAATTACTTTCACATCCGACCATATGTTCTGGGTGCCTGACCTTCTTTGATAGCTCGCGTATATCTTCAGGGTGGCTCAGGACGAATGATCTGTATTTAGGGATTCGACAGAAACGCTCATTTGAAGAAAAAACCTTTACATTGACATATGTCCTACACCGAATGGTATATGAGACAGAACATACTCTATGTGCGTTTGCTTCATGTTCATTTGTTTTTGGGCTAGGAGCACACACATATCTGTCTCTTTGACGTTTTATTCTAACCACATCAGATCGGTCTTGAATTAAAAACCATAGTGAAAATGACGTGAAATTCTGAGAAGACATTTTGTGCTGTACCTCTGGTATGCCTGTCAACTGCATCATATTGCACAGTGCTTCCAAGTGCTCCAAGAGTGAAGTCCTACTGAGGGGTTTGGGCTCTTTTAATGCAGCTCACGTAACGTAACTGTCATGTGTTTTCTTCTGCTTGGCAGTTCACTAGAGTACAGTCAGCATGCTCTTCACAGGAGCCGTGATACCAGACACCAGAGGCACTGTCAGACCAGAAACCAACGAATGCGTGTTGAAAACAACTTGCTGTAGCCACAAACCTAGGTCCGGATTCCAAGTTGCCCTTTAGCTAGGCTGGCCAAGGAACTTGTAGCTGGTCCGCACTAACTATTATTTTGTCACTTTGGTTCCGTTATCGAGTCCTCTCTCATGATCTCCACAGGTTATCTTACTTGTAGTCCAAAAGATACGCTCAGAGGAAAAAGCATTGGACGATATGAAATGGCGTAAGATGATCGAAATTGTGAGAGAGATAATATTAACCTACACTTTATCTCCTACTGTTCAATCTCTGCATTGAAGAAGAATTCACTAAATTGTAAGAAAGTTATAAAAGTGTAAATAATTTTCAGGGTTTGAAGATAACACTGATAAGATCTGATGATGCCATCCTATCCTTAATGATGCAGGATATGGACTGAGAGTAAACAGGAAAAAGCCAAAATTAGAGAAACAGCAGAAGTGAGAACAGCAAAAAAATGAAGATCCAAATTTGAGATGACTAGTAGACGAAGTTAAGGGATACTGCTATCTTGGAAGCAAAATTACTCGCAAGGGACGAAGCAAGGTGGAGACTAGTATAGGGTTAGAGGGCTGATATCTACTGCGGCAAAACAAAGACTTAAGTTCGAGGAGGAGATGTAGTTGGAGAGTAGCAATGTATGATAATCAATCATGAACAGTGGTAAAGCCGTAACGGAAGAGAATGCTGAAAACCCTGTGGACTGATAAGATAAGGGAAGAGATATTTCTACACAAAATCGATGAAGAAAGGAACATACAAAAAACACTAAGACGAATTGTGGGCAAGATGATAGCACATGTGTTAAGGCATTATGGAATAACCTCCAGGCTATTAGTGGGAACTGTAGAGCATAAAAACTGTAAAGGAAATGATTGGAATACGCCGAATAAATAATTAAAGACGTAAGGTGCGAATGAAACCCATAAATGGTGAGGTTGAAGCAGGAGAGGAAATTGTGGCGCAAGCATCAAACCAGACAGATGAATGATGACTAAGAAAAAGATGACATCCGCTCTCCAAATGGTTCAAATGCTATTGAGCACTATGGGACTTAACTTCTGAGATGATCAGTCCCCTAGAACTTAAAACTACTTAAACCTAACTAACCTAAGGACATCACACACATCCATGACCGAGGCAGGATTCGAACCTGCTACCGTAGCGGTGGCGCGGTTCCAGACTGTAGCGCCTAGAACCGCTCGCCCTCTCCGGCCTGCATCCAGTCTCCAGAATGAAATTTTCAGTCTACTGCGAAGTGTGCGCTGATATGAAAATTCCTGCCAAACTGAAATGTGTGATGGACCGAGACTCTGACTTGTGACTTTTGCCTCTCGCGGACAAGTGCTTTACATCCCCCATGCTCTGGCAGATCTATGTCACCACAATATCCTTTCTCCCAGGAGTACTAGCCTTTCAAGTTTCACAGGACAGCTTCTTTGAAGTCTGTAACGTAGGATATGAGTTTCTGGACGGGATGTAACTGTGAGGTCGTGGGTTGTGCTTAGGTAGCTCAGACGATAGAGCACTTGCCCGTTAAAGGCAGGGGTTCCAAGTTCGAGTGTCTGCCCGGCATGGAGATATAATCTGCCAGGATTTTCAACAACCATTCTGTCCCCCATACATACAGGGCCCTATCGCAGGCTGGCAGCAGCCAACAGTAGCTCGTCTCCCGAGGAGGATGTTGCCAGGCTCTTTAGCTCCGCTGGAGCCCAACCAACCGTCAGTCCACCAGGCAATACCGACAAATCCATGCTTCTTGCGTACGAGGACTTAAGTTGTCAGTATATCTGCTTTGCAGTCTGCTGTCGCACACCATATTCCTTCGAGTGCCCCTCAAACCTTCTCATCGGCTCGCGTTAGCAATGGTCTCTGTTCCTTTGATATTTCATATGCTCTCTGCGCCGGCGACAGCACATCACCAGCCCTCGTGCTTGCCGCTGAGCAAGCGGAACTTAAACTCTGCAGTGACCCAGTAAATCATGCCACAGTATTGACCTAATTTTATGTCTATACAAGTACTGGGTTCCGGCTGAAGGTAGTTTTTCCAGTTGTACCAATATCCAGATATACTTTTCCTGTTATGATTGTGAGTTATTTAAATGAAGCGAAAGCAACCAACCTGTTGGTTTAGCCCTTATTACTTGGTGTGAGATACAAGGATCCTGCTACACGCCCTCTGTTAAAAGTTATTAAGGGCCACAGAACTGACCCATTTTCGGAGTCACCTCATTATAGTTTCCAGCCACTGATGACAACCGTTTTTTGGTGCATAAAGGGAGTACTTCAAATTGATTTTATGGAAAGAGGCATTGCAATAAATTCCGATTTTTAGCGTAAAACCTTAAACAAGTTCTGGAAAACTATCCAGAACATGTGCTACGGCGTCGTTTCTGTGCAGTCTAATGGTAGGCCACATACTGCCGCAGTCTCTCGGACGTTGCTTGACAGATTCCACGGGAAATTGCTATTACCCTCTGTACGGTCCTGATCTGTGACCCTCTGGCTTTCACCAGTTTACGAATATGAAAAGACTGAGCAGAGCTACCACTGTTGGAAAATTCCCCTTTAAAGGAGGGTGTCGAACAGCGAATTAGCTCAGACGTGGCAGCGTTCTACAATGATATCATAGAGAAACTCGTTCCTCAATATGACAAGTGCTTTAATGTGGGCGACAGCTCTGTAGAAAAATAACTGACATGTGTATCTTTACGTTTTATGTAAAGAAAAACCTTTTAATGTTCCGTAATTGGTTTAGTAAATTAACGGAACTTACATCCTTAATAGCTTCACAATCTGTTCGAACAGAGACATACTGACAATTGGTATGCACCTCCAAATGTGCATTTTCTCGTAGTACAAATGTCTACTAATGTATAATTATCAATCCCAGAAGAAGGTGGACCAAACTGTTGATATAATCATTCAACAAGTGATTACATTTTGCATTGACAGGGATTAGAGGGGAACGACTGAGTGATGCAAGAAAGAACTAGGAGGAAAAAATATAAGCGAATTTCTTTTTATTAGCGTTATGAGAGTGCGGCAGAGACTTGGCAAATGTATGACAATGATGCTGCATTCCATAAATCAGCTTGCATTCATATGTCAGGATATAACAATTCATTGCGAAGGTTGTAAGCAATCTAACTGCTGTTCCAGCAGCCTAAAGATAAAAGGAGGCTTATACCTCTATTAACTGGGAATGACGTAAAGAGGTGTTATTCTAAATTTTCGTGCGCAGTTGCAATTTACTAACACGTACACTACATTGTTTTGGTTGTAATTAATGTCAACATTCTCTGTACAATACTGAATGTCTGTATCGGATGAATGATTAATAGTTACTTGGTATACTACCTTCATAGAAGCCAGAAAAGTGAGAGAAGTAACATTTCGAAAGCCATAAGATGACGCATAACAACGCTGCTTGCTCAGCACCACCGCAATACATAAACTCTCAACAAAGTCTTAAGACGTGTACTGTAATAATGAATCCGTAAATTCTGAGATCGCACAGCGCGCAGTTTAAACACTGTTTGAATATCATGGATAAAGCAGACAGAATTAAGCACAGACAGAAAAGTGAATCACTAATATTTCAGAAGATCTATTCCTAAATGCAGCGAGTTGGATAACAATACCACACTCGTACTAAAAAATATCGTGTGACCTAATACAAACTGTTAATTTAGTGGAGAAAAATATGAGAACATATTTATCTTGTCCGCAGATAGCTAGCGAATTAGAGAACGAAATTCAGACTGATGCAGCTATAAGCTGTTCGTGTAAGTCACACAGAAAAACCGTATTATCGAACAAATTACCCACTACCAGTACTGGAATCTGGTGGTATTATAATTTCACCAATTACTTAGACAATATGCAACATCAACACAATAATATTTATATTTGGAGCTCACAGATCATTGTTCGTACATGACTATTATGACAGTAAAACTCTTAGGTAATCTGAATTATTGAGCTGGACTGAAATTACGTTTTATTTGATGGATCTAGTCATCTTTATAATACATGGCGTAAAGAGTATTATAATTTTCTTCCAAATAGTTTTGTTACTTTCAGAGGGTTTAGATTTGGTTTTCAGACGCAGTAGAATTCCGAACTCAGTGTTTCAAAGAGATGCTGCCAGCTGCATTACCTGTCTGCAGTACGTTCAGTTACAAAGAGGAATGCAGCAGTGCGATCTGAAGCGAAACACATCACTGACATACCGTAGCGTGAAAGCCCTTCACTCCACGAGAGGGTCAGCCAGGAATGGAATCAGAAGGTTATCCTTCGCTACAAATGGTTTATCACGTTGAGTTTAATTCATACTGAATTCAGAGCAAAACGAAGATCGCGATTTGGTGAAATAAATACATGTTTATAAATAGAAGCGTAAAATCTGCGAATATTATGTAGCAGAGGGAATTTATTGTTTTCTGGATAAAGCTGACAGAATTTGCATTTTACGGAGTGTCAGTGCAGTCTTTGAGAAACAAAAGACCACCAAACCAAGAATCGAACTCAGCTATCAAAAGCGGAGCTATGAGAACGCGCTACAGCAAAACCCAGAGCACCTGAGAAAGTGTTGTGCATAAAATATAAATAATACCTCGCCAGAACTCGTATTTCAATGAAATACTGATTATTGACCGGTTAGGTGATACTGTACATCTTAGCCGTTAAAACTGTAAGTTGTGGGTATTAATAAATCGGCATTATAATAACGTAGATGGCTAAAATTGCTACTTTCGATTCAGGAATTTGAAAATTCGTTGGTTTTATACCTGCGTGTTCCAGATGAGCTACGTAGGAAAATTTGGTCTAAATGACAAAATATTTAAGCACATGGCGAGGACGAGATATTCAAATTATGACAGAAGTACACACATGAGAAACTACATGCTGTACTAGAATTTTTTGGACACTAGTAATAACAGCGATGCGGCCGAAACTGGTCACCTTTGGCTACTCACTACTGATAATGGTCGGACAGCTTCCTATACTGAAACGTTATCTCTTGAGGACCCCTGAATTGTATGAATTACGAACACACTGCCAACTTCTGAAGGACTGAAGTCAATTTACAGATAAATTACTTTTTATTACGCTGTATGAAAGAAAGTTTGGGCACAGCCCATTCAGACTTAATTCTAAACTGTTAACAAATTTACGTAAATGCTCATTTACACAACTGTATTCGGACCAGTAGATTCATTGTTACTGTACGGGGAAAAAGAGATTTATGTCGATAAAGTTCTTTGTTCTTATCTTAAACGTGGAAACTTCTATTCAAAGGACTCATCTAATTTTGAATAACTGAGTCAAAAACATGTTTCGTACTAAATTCTGGTTCTTACCTCTATATCTACACTCAGTGAGCTACGAGGGTCACTCCAAAAGAAAAGCTCACAATTTTTGTAAAAATACTGTTTTCATTCTGCATTTGTGAAAGTTTTACTGTGTGTAGATACATCCTTTCCGCTTATTTTCAAACTTAGTTCAATCTGTTCCTGTGAGTGACGCTGTCACATAATGTCTTCAAGATGGTTACTACACTTCACGTTTGTCAGAAGCACCGTGCTGTCATAGAATTCCTCTGCTGTGAAAACGAGACACTGTGAAACACCCACAAGAGGTTGAAAAAGGTGTATGGAGAGCCTGCTATCTATCGCAGTACTGTTAGTCGGTGGACGAGCAGGTTACGTGATGAAAGCAGACACGGCAATACTGAGGATTGTCCTCGCACCGGCAGGCCTCGTACTGCACACACTCCAGACAATGCGCAGACAGTTAATGAATTGCTGACTGCTGAGAGACGCATCACAGTTCACAAATTGTCACGCTACGTTGGGATAGGGGAAGGAAGTGTTTGCAGAATACTGACATTGTTGGCGTTGAAAAAGGTTTGTTTCAGATGGGTTCCCAGGATGTTGACAGTGGCTCACAAAGAAAGAAGAAAATCGGTATGCAGCCAACTTTTGGAACGGTACGAGAATGGTGGAGATGAATTTCTTTGAAGAATTGTGACAGGTGATGAAACATGGCTGCATCATTTTTCACCATTGACTAAGAGACAATCAATGGAGTGGCATCATGCAAATTCACCCAAGAAAAGAAATTCAAAACCACACCTTCTGCTGGAAAAGTTATGGCTACGGTGTTTTTAGATTCCTAAGGACTCTTGCTTGTGGACATCGTGCCAAGTGGAACCACCATAAATTCTGATGCATATATGACGACACTGAAGAAACTACAAGCTCGACTGAGTCGTGCTCGACCACATTGGCAAAAGCAGGATGTTTTGCTGTTGCGCGACAGTGCATGGAAGCGATCACAAAACTTTGATGGACAACACTGAAACACCCGCCTTACAGTCCTGACCGGGCTCCATGTGACTATCATCTATTTGGGAAAGTGAAAGACTCTCTTCGTCGAACAAAGTTTGAAGATGATGATTCCCTTGTGCACGCTACCAAACAGTGGCTCCAGCAGGTTGGCTGGACTCTAGATACAATATCCACAGTTAGAGCTTAACTGTGGATCTTCGGGAGTTCTCGGAACCGGGTTGATGCAAAACTTCTTATGATGTGTGTATTTTCTGAATGTGTGGTTGGTTTTTAAGACAGGACTAGGCTAATGCGTAGGGGCCGATCAAACGCTTTTACATTCTCAATCATGTCGCAAAGTGCCAAAATATATGCATGCATGAATTTGAGGTGAAATATCATGTTCACAGCTCGCAGTACTTTACGATTTATTTTATGACTTCACTCTTTTACATCTAATGTGAATTACTGAGTTCGAAAGTTGAAATATATCAAACTATTCTCTACTGACACTTGCAAATTTTGTAAATCCCCTTCTCAATGCTTAGGAAAATTTCGGGCACTCTCAAGATCCATCCTAACGCATATCCCTGTCTGTTCAAATGGCTGTCAGCATTATGGGACTTAACTTCTAAGGTCATCAATCCCCTACAACTTAGAACTACTTAAAATTAAGTAGCCTAAGAAAGTCACACATCCATGCCCGAGGCAGGATTCGAACCTGCGACGGTAGCGGCTGCGCTGTTCCAGACTGTAGCGCCTAGAGCCGCTCGGCCACCACGGTCGGCTATCCGGGTCTGTAATATAAAATACGTAACGATTCTAGAAAAGCTACTATTATGCTCTGATAGTACTCAATGAGCCCTATACGTTGAATCTTTGATTATGAAAATCGTTCAAGCCGTTGTTCATATATTAGTTTCAAAGTTCATTTTCACTATCAAACATTTGACAGTAAATAACTTATGAACTACTTTTCTAATCGGGCGCTTTTTCGCTACTACACTCGCCTTTTCTTCTTTTTATAGTGGTGTTATTGGCATCTCTGCAAATAGTCGGGTTCCGTTTCTATTGAATTTAGCTTTATTTAATATCTATGTTGGTCTTTCAGTACAGCCTTGGCGGTTTCCCTCCCTAAGTCTACAGGCAATGGGTGGAGCGCATGTGTTTTCTCAAAGTCGCCTATTTACCTGCCCGTTTTTCTGCGGACATGGTGTTTCTCACACTGTGTTCCAGTCACAGCCAATGACGAGGCTCCTCTGGGCTCAACCCGGCATGGCCGGCACGTCTTCTTAGGAGTAAAATCCGCGCACTTGTCCAGCTGAGCCCGTTTCTATGTCAGGGGGTGCGCTCACAGCTGTGCCTGCTTTCATTTTCTTTTTCTTAACTTTGAGGTCTTTCTGGTAGGGTTGTACCCTCACAAACGCCCCACTTTTCTTCGAGTGTTCTCTTTTGCTTGCATTAGTTCTTTCTAGTAGCGGAACAGGACTGACGATTGCTAATGAAACGTCGGTCTATGCAATATACACCAAACACGCAAAAAGTCTCAAAACTGAACATAACGTTAATAATAAAGAAAACAAGTGGGGTCTTGCTGAAATGAATTAAAAATTACTGTTCCACGTCGGCAACTCACACGGAAAAAATAAATAAATGGGGTATATTGTAGAAGAGTCCACGGTTACTATAACGTTCATGGAAGCTAAAGTTAGCACAACGTACATTCCCTCTCAAGAAAGTGTGTGATCACTAGCTAGGAAGCTGTGTTCACAAGCATCGAATTCTTACTCAGTGTGAAAACTACTGAGCTCCACAAACCAAAAGACTTCCCAGTGCAGTTCGGAACACAAGAGGCCAATCAGTTTGAATGTAGCCCCTTTGTCATGCCAAGCGTAATAAAAAACATTACTATAAATCGAATAAAATTACGTACAGTAACTCAAGTAGAATATCTGGGGATAAATATTGGTATTTCCGAGCTGATTAGTACTTCTCTTGTGAAGCAAATTCGTAACTGAAAAACTGCACCTGCAATAATTCCACAAAACAAATTTTAGTTTTGCATAGCTCCAACATGGCAAATCGCAAAGCATTTTGTCCTGTTCTTAACATGAAAATATCCCGTTTCATAAGTGATTCTATTACTTTATAACACTTATGACTCAAACGCAGGAAAGTTTTGTTACTAAAGCATGTTGTTGTCATATCTACGCAATAACTGATTTCAGGAATTCATATCCAATACCGTTGACTGCTCCTGATAGAGGTCAAAGCATGGCATAAGCCATTCAAGGAGAATCGATATCATTGGCAGAGGACAAATGATGTGGCTTGGTCCATGGCTGCCATCGTGACCTGCCGATTTTCAGTAATGAAAGTACCCAGCTGCAGGACAATGGTGTCGATAATGCTATAGAGGCTTTGGTTGAGTCCCCTACTATGTCGGAATGACGGAGCATTGAGTGGTGTGGAAAAGGTCGGATGTTTCAACTTGCTTACAAAGGTCCCTATTTCCTCCCCATATCTTTTTACTCGATCTGTTAATGGAGCGACAATCTCACTGTAGTAGCAGTATACGTTTTAGATATTTTGCGGCTTCTTCCACTTGCTTTACAAAATAAAGAGACTGGAGAAACGACACTTAACTCCTACTACGGATCATAGTGCAGCATGGCCCTGAACAGTACAGTGCCAATCGTGCAAGCTTTCCTTAAATGTCACACGTGACTCATACTGACTTACTGCATTGCGGCTCATGGCATCTCACTGGCGTTTCCTTGGTACATAATCTAAACAGTAGTAACTCTGAGGTACCTGTGGTTTGATGACGCTCTCAGAGTGGAATTAATGATCCTTCATTTTGACTTGGTAACAAACAACAACACAGTAAGAAAGACCAAGAGGAAAATGCGCACTCACTGCAATACCTTCCGGCAGGATGGAAGTTCAGATGGTGATGACGATGTTGCTGCAGACGTGTTCCTGCTAAGGCGGAGGCAGCTAACGTAAACACTTCTGACGCCAATTTTATAGGGGGTCTGGATTGACGGACCATGGGGCGCTGAGGACCAGGATGGTCAGCGAGCTGGGAGCTAATGATACAACACTAACAAAACAAAAACATATGACATTAAAGATTACCACCGTGTATTCTGCTCTGTATGGGGCCCCCAGAGAGGCGGCACTGCAGTGCACGGCCTCAGGGCTTGCTGACGCTGTCCCAGCAATCGCTGGCGATCGTCGCACAGAGGCGTCCAGCCCACGTGACCAAGACATCGGATGGATGACAGGCTGCAGTGACCATCTGTGTGGTCTACACAACAGGCCTTGCTGCCTGCAAGCCGGAGGTAGAAGTCTCCGAGTCTTCTCATCAGTGGCTGCGAAGTGGGCTTCTGACAGCGACCGAGCTGAGAAGATCTGGCAGGAGTCTCTAAGGCAGAAGTAATCTTGGAGAATTGTAGCAGCACATCATAGGTTCCGCCTGATGGCTGGTGTATTGTAATGTAAAGAAGAAGCGCAGTGTCAGTATCTTGACTATTTTCTACTAATTGTCAGAGGCAATGGCGTTACGTCTGGTCGGTGATGACTGAATATGGCTTACTTTTCCAGGCTTATCAGACGTCCCCACTACCCATCTGCTTTGCAAGAATGGCTTTCAGCGGTCAGCTTGTTGACTTTCCGTCACAACAGGAAGTTGATAAGTGTTCCCGTGAGACTTCTGCCCTCTCTTACAAAGTAAAGCTGTGCTGTCAAAATCACATGATGCCTTCTCCTCTGTATAATCATCTTGATGAGTTTACAATTCATGCCTCTAGCTCCAGCGAGATGACACACCGTCTTCCGGATTTGTTCTGCTCTCATCAATGTCGACGTTCTAACTGTTTGTTGTTGTGCTTGGGACAGGGACGTTGACCTGGCTTGCCTTGCCTTTGTACTGGCTGCAGAGAAATTTGAGAGAAGTATACATTTGATCGATAATACTTTTCTGTTGCGTAATAATGCTGATATACTTACGAATTTTTAAACAAGTAAAGAGGAGTACTTTTGGAAGGTGATTTTTCTCATTTGAAATTTGCTGCATATGATGATAAGTTTGTTTTAGCTGCATGTATATCATAATAATCAGAACAGAGAATCAAGCTACACAGATATCGAACAAAAATTAACGACTGCGCTAATTTCTAGCAACTGTATTGCTTGCAGTGTGAAGTAAGTCTCATCCTATCTCGACAACATCACTGAAGCAGTAGGCCAAATTGCGTACAATATGGATAAAAGCCGGCCGAGGTGACCGAGCGGTTATAGGCGCTTCTGTCCGGAACCAAGCGACTGCTACGGTCGAAGGTTCGAATCCTGCCTCGGGCATCGATGTGTGTGATGTCCTTAAGCAAGTTAGATTTAAGTACTTCTAATTTCTAGGGGACTGATGACCTCATATGTTAGGTCTCAGAGTGCTCAGAGCCATTTTTTATGGATACAGTCTGTTTAAGGAACCGTAGCTTTATTCACCTGTAGCTATTAAGCGCAACTACAAAACCCAAAAATCTGGATGGTTGAATGGAAAGTGATGCACTAATCAATACTAAGAGGGATATACTGCTCCAATGCATTCGATAATTTAAGTGCGTCAGATTGTTTTCATTGAGAAAAACATCTTTACTACACTTTCTTCACATGTTTCGGCCAATCTTCAAGAGCTCATGACCTTATAATGTCTCAAGCGTTATTTAATTTTGGTTATTCTGCAGTCAGTCGTCCTGCCGTAACAAACTCTGAGGACACAACGAGCAGATACCGTCAAAAATATTCATATTTAATACAGTAAAAAGTGAAGGACAAAGCCACGGAAATGACGAAGAACATGTGATAAGATAAATTAAGAAGAACAATTTTCTTCTACAATTTTAACAACAGTCGACCTCCAATCTTCCCAGCATGCAAATTAACTAAATATGAAGCCGCAAGAGTTGTTACTTTATCACAAACGGATATCGCCAGCTTCTAGTATACTGCAAAACCACTTTATGAAATACCCTAATTACGTAGACATTGATCCGATTTTCCCTGCAGTCATGTCGCTAATGATCCCTGAAACCTAGACCTGGGCGTAAGTCTTGCCCAGATGCGCGAGCCCTCAGACGCGGGGCTTACTGGTGTATTGCACGCCCAGTGAGGCGGGCGCGCACCGCCGCCTCCAGGAAACTGATTTACGCCTTTCCGGGCGGTGAAGGCGGCCCCTGCTCCACCATCCTACAAGCAGCCCACCCGGCGCCCGGCCGGCATACAAATGAAACATTTGTCACGGCGGGGCGCGATCGCCGCGTCGAATACCAAGCTGGCGCCGGCGCGGCGTGCGCCAATCGGGAAGTTCTGCGCGACCTGAAAATGCAGATGGTTTACATCGAAACGACAAAAGTTATGGGACCGATATGCAAATACACAGATGGTGATGCCCACATCTCGTGGTCCTGCGGTAGCGTTCTCGCTTCCCACGCCCGGGTTCGATTCCCGACGAGGTCAGGGATTTTCTCTGCATCGTGATGGCTGGGTGTTGTGTCATGTCCTTAGGTTAGTTAGGTTTAAGTAGTTCTAAGTTCTAGGGGACTGATGACCACAGATGTTAAGTCTTATAGTGCTCAGAGCCATTTGAACCATTTGAACCGGGTGGGCTGCTTGAAGGATGGTGGAGCAGGGGCCGCCTTCACCGCCACACACCGTCAGGTGGCTTGCGGAGTATGGATGTAGATGTAGATGTAGATAGCATCCCGTTCACATGATGTAAAAGGGCAGTTCATTGGCAGAGCTGTCAACTGTACTCGCGAGAATGATATATGATTGTAGCAGCGCGACGTCAATTAGAAGACTTTGAAAGTGGAACGATGGTTGGAGCTAGAAGCAGGGGACATTTTATTTCCGATATGGTAGGTCCGAAGCGTCAAGAGTACGCCGAGAATACCAAATTTTAGGTATTATCTCTCACCACGGGCAATGGTGTAGCCGAAGGCTTTCAGCTAACGAGCAAGATCTGCGGCGTTTGCGAATTGATGTCAGTGCTACCACTGCGTGAAATAACTGCAGACATCAATGTGGTACGTACATCGAACGTATCCGTTTCGTCAGTGCTGAATTAATGGGATGTGGCAGCAGATGACACAAGCGAATGCTTTTATTAACAGCACGACATAGCTTTCAGCGCCTGACCTGGGCTCGTGACCGTATCAGCTGGCCCCTAGACGACTCGAGAAGCGTGAATTGTTCGTATGAGTCCCTATTTCAGTTAGTAAGAAATCGTAGCAGGGTTAGAGTATGGCACAGACCTCACGAAACCATGTACCCAAGCAGTCTACAAGGCACTGGGCAAGCTATTGATGGCTCCATAATGGTGTGGACTGAGTATGCATGGAATGGAAAAAGCTACGTTCGGATACTCGGAGACCATATGTATCGATGGAGTTTCTGTGGATGACACTGTGGCTTGTCACCTGGCCACAGTTATTCACGATTTCTGGAATATTCGAGTGGACGATTAGGCCACCCAGATCTCGTAACATGAACCCCATCGAACATATGGGACTTAATCGAGACGTCAGTTAGTGCAAAAAATCTACACCGGCGCCACTTACGCAATTAGGGAAAGCTATAGACGCAGCACGGCACATTATTTCTGTAGGAGGCTTTCAAAGACGTCCAGTTGCAGCACTACGCAGGGCAAAAGGAGGCCCGAACGCTTTTGAGAGGTATGCCATGACCTACGTCACCTCGATGTACACTGCAGATTCATCCCGAGTCTTGTAACAATATTGCAATAAACGTGGCGTGACTCGTTATCCGTCGCTGCCTGATCGACTTGCAGGATAATGCTGCTTCTGAAGCTTACAGTATTACAGAGATCACTGCTTCCAGGGAACCCATGCATAGTCAGAGGTTCGCGTCGATACGTGGTGTAGTACGAGCAAACGAACGTAATCGTATTCAAAACATCTTCTGGACCACTGACTTGAAATAAATTTCGTTAGGCACAAATAACCAGTTCTGTTCTCGATTATGCTGATCTTTCATGAGTTGTCTTGAGTTTTCGTAAAGACTCTCGTATTGTCTTGCCTGGACTTCGGGTATCTTGTCTCGAGATGTCTTTAAATATTTCAGCATGTCTCTTTGTGTATAACACTTCTATTTCCTTTCCTTGTCTACCTTTTCTCTATCTCGATTAGCATAATCACATATCGTCACGTGTATTTGAATAATTTTGATTACGTAATTTTTCAGGTTTTCCCGGCGATCCACCGACATCTCGAGGTGTCGGATGTGCTGTTGAATATCAGTGTCATTCGTGCACAGTATTTCGACAGCGTGACTCGTTCTCTTCATCTGGTACTATATGAGACTGCTAATCGAGTGAAAGCACTGCCACCCCCTACATGGAGAAGTCTCAAGGGGAAGTGCTGGGCAGTTGTACGTCTCCTCAGCCTAGCTTCCCTTCCCTCTACAGTGGGCCTGGACACTGGATGAAACAGCCAATGGCAGTCGCTCCTTCATTGTAATTAGCCATGGCTGCCCAATCAGCAAGTGTCTTAATAAGTAGAGTGTCGTATAACTGGCTGGTTTTCAAGAGCACAGCCAGGTCTGTTACCCCCTTATTAACACTCCATCCTCCGCAAGAGTGGTAAGTTACGTCCTCACGAGCGGCTCGTGTAATATCCAGCTCTTCCCCCAGTTCTCTGGCGCGCCTGGCACCGACGCTTGACTTTGACTAGACTGCGGCTCTGTGCGACATTGTCTCACAGCGTGGCTAACTAAAACTTACTTCGCCCCCGTGATGCTCCCACTTGTCTCTTACTTAACTTGAACATGAAATGTAAGTAAGTGAGTTATTCTTGTCACTCTCCATGCCACATGTATTAAATCTCGAACAAGTGTAATAAACATACAAATACCTATCCCATGTTTCCAAAATCTATCTCTTGCAACACTATAAACGACGTAAAACTGAGGCACCCGACAAGTAATCTGTCCGGAATCCCGACGCTTTACAACATAACTCACCTGTCGTATGAGGTTTTACTATTAGAGGTCAGAACAGGAGGCTTATGACGCCCACCATCTATCCTGTCTCGTGCTTTTTGTCAAACACGTCTCCTGCGCACAAAGTGTCTCCTTTCTTTCTCCTCTAGATATTGTCCACATTATCCAATGGAACCAACAAGGCAGGTAAGTTGGCGATGGCCACGATTCAGTGTTCTTAAATACAAACGTGTTGGGTGGCTTCTGGTCTGATTCCACTGCCAAGATTTGTATCTTTGCATTGATGTGTATCGAGTGTTTTCCAGAATCCTGACTACCTGCTAAGGGATGGGTGCTACAAAAATGGATTCATTCATTGCCCTCTTGTGGTGTGACCCTACCGAGGCAGCGGCCAGTTACCGTTAAAAGTACAATACAATGTTTTCCCTTTATTTACACTACTGGCCATTAAAATAGCTACACCACGAAGATCACGTGCTACAGACGCGAAATTTAACCGACAAGAAGAAGATGCTGAGATATGAAAACCTATTCAGAGCATTCAAAGAAGGTTGGAACCGCTGGGGACACCTACAGCGTGCTGACGTGAGGAAACTTTCCAACCGATTTATCATACACAAACAGCAGTTGACAGGCGTTGCCTGGTGAGACGTTGTTGTGATGCCTCGTGTAAGGAGGAGAAATGCGTACCATCATGTTTCCGACTTAGATAAAGGTCGGATTGTAGCCTATCCCGATTGCGGTTTATCGTATGGTGACATTGCTGCTCGCGTTAGTCGATATCCAATGACTGTTAGCAGAATATGGGATCGGTG
Organism: Schistocerca gregaria; assembly: GCF_023897955.1. Taxonomy (NCBI): domain Eukaryota; kingdom Metazoa; phylum Arthropoda; class Insecta; order Orthoptera; family Acrididae; genus Schistocerca; species Schistocerca gregaria. Next base: position 368,845,880 of record NC_064924.1, read on the forward strand.
GATTCAGGAGGGTAATACGGAACGCCGTGCTGGATCCCAACGTCCTCGTATCACTAGCAGTCGAGATGACAGGCATCTTATCCGCCTGGTTGTAACGGATCGTGCAGGTGCAGCCACGTGTCGATCCTGAGTCAACAGATGGGGACGTTTGCAGGACAATAACCACCTGCACGAACAGTTCGACGACGCTTGCAGCAGCATGGACTATCGGCTCGGAGACAATGGCTGCGGTTACCCTTGACGCTTCATCACAGATAGGAGCACCTGCAATGGTGTACTTAACGACGAACCTGGGCGCACGAATGGCAAAAAGTCATTTTTCGGATGAATACAGGTTCTGTTCACAGCATCATTATGGTCGCATCCGTGTTTGGCGACATCGCGGTGAAATCAAGTCGGAAGCGTGTATTCATCATTGGCATACTGGCGTATCACCCGGCGTGATGGCATGGGGTGTCATTGGTTCACGTCTCGGTCACCTCTTGCTCACATTGACCGCACTTTGTCCAGTGGACTTTACATTTCAGACGTGTTACGAACCGCGGCTCTACCCTTCACTCGATCCCTGCGAAACCCTACATTTCAGCAGGATAATGCACGACCGCGTGTTGCAGGTCCTGTACGGGCCTTTCTGGACACAGAAAATGTTCGACTGCTGCCCTGGCCAGCACATTCTCCAGATCTCTCACTATTTGAAACGTCTGGTCAATGGTGGCCGAGCAACTGGCTCATCACAATATGCCAGTCAGTACTTTTGATGAACTGTGGTACCGTGTTGAAGATGCATGGGCAGCAGTACATGTACACGCCATCCAAGTTCTATATGACTCAATGCCCAGGTGTACCGAGGCCGTTATTACGGCCAGAGGTGGTTGTTCTGGGTACTGATTTCTCAGGATCTATGCACCCAAATTGCGTTAAAATTAATCACATATCGGTTTAGTATATTTGTCCAATGAATACCCGTTTATCATCTGCATTACTTCTTGGTGTAGCAATTGTAATGGCCAGTAGTGTACATTACTTCACAGATGGTGTCTCTTTGGTGGGCATCAGCCCGCGTACAGTATACTGTACCTACTTCCTACCTGCGTTCTTCATTCACATGGTGACACCTGTTCTTTGACAAGCCTGTGGCTCACCTGATAACAGAAGCTGATTATGTCCTCAGGTCCTCTACGTCCCCAGCCTATGCTCAATATGGTTCCGAGTTACACTGAAACAAAAATCCGGAAGAAGGATAAAGAAGGGAATAATAGTATATGGATCTGGCAATCACTGACTACTTTAATCATACTGGTACTCTCGTTTCTAGTTTGGTTTCAGTTTAGACTGACTGTGCTTCTTAATTTATTGGAATTTAATTCTGTTTCACGACAGTTATGCCAACACCGTTTGTGTAACAAGAGCAACAGTACTACATGTGGAATAGGCAGCCGATGGTACTGCCAAATGTACATATGAAAAGGCACTCGCTTTCACTGACACGAATCAGTATTATTCCCCCTGGAATATGATGCTTTGACCGCAAACTTTTGCCACTCTTCTTTAATAATAAGGACAAACGGCCATGACTTATTTCCGTCACATCCGAAATATTTGTTACTTCTCATTATCATATTGTTAAGCTCTAAGAAGTTTGTTATGATTTTAAAATTGTGGATTGATTGCGTCGGACCGCTACTGTTATGTTAATCTATGACTCCAATTGCGTAAATGCATTTCACGACCGGCATGGATGATACTGATATCTCTCCTCTTATCGGAAGTTGTGTTGTATCACACGCTCATAAATTATGTCTTTGTTATAGTGTACCATTACTGAAAGAATAACATAGAAAAACTGAAGACCATGACAGGAGCCTTGACAACGTACAGCCTAAATATTTTTTATTAGTCGCGAGTAATTGCTCTAGGAATGCTCTTCACCGCCAATAGTTCTCACTCACTTGGCTTGAGTGGTTTGACGTGACACAACAGCAGGAACGTTTTTTCAGTATTTCACCGGAGCGAAGCGAAAAAATTATGCACAGATGTAGTAAAATTTTGAGAATTATTTTCTACGATGCTGTAGAAAATTAAAGAAATTCGTTTTCTCTGTTTTCCACCAGTTTCCACGCAACATTTCATCCTTCTGCAAACCATTTGTGATTTGCCTGGAACTTTTTTTAACCGGAAAGGCTCGACTCACCCTTTCCGAGCAAAAGCGTTCATGCGATAGGTATGAGGTATCCTATATTCAAGCATAGCACAGTATTTACAAAAACTGGACATCGTTCTCTGGGCGAGACCATGAGATCTCAATGCTCCACGGACGCTACCGATTAATCTACGGAATGTGGGACTGTGGATCGAAGCGGCCACTAAAGCTACTGGCATTACGGACAATATGGACTTCTTCGTTGTATATATGCCATCTATGCAGCTTAACTTGCACACCACTTTAATCGTGTTATACTTAGTGGAAACAGGATAGATGTTCCATCGCCATAATCGTATAATCACACAAGTTTAAATTTCTTAAGGTAAATGCGGAAAATTTGTAAAGTCAAGACGTAATCATGTACCTACATGAGGGGAGAGGAGGCACACCTCGAATGGTTAATCACGTAGCCTATCTATCAGATATACCAAGTAGAAGCAAGATACTAAAGTCCTGAACATGGAAGTTGTCAACGTGAACTTAGTGGTAAACGCTAAAAGAGCGGAGATGACATTTGGCAAAAGAGATAGCAAGTCTCACCAAAGAAGTATGTGAGTAATTCTGTGTACGTTAATGCACAAGTAGAGTGTTATTGTAACACTCTACTTGTGCAATAACTTACGACCCTAAGTAGAATCAGAGAGAAGGTGTGCTGAATTGATGCAACAGTAAGCTTAATGATCTCTGCGATCAACGGTGTTGCCTCAGAATGTAGATCGGTGCACTGTGTGTAGGATATATGAAGTGAAACGACGCACACAAACTCGTATAGTCGACTTTTACGTAACTACGTGCACACAGAGGAATAGGCAGAAGATGATGGCAGATGACACCAATGATTCAACAAAATTTTATAAAAAAATGAAACCAGAGTGCAAGTGGCACATAACAAACATGCCAGGTAGAAGGAGAAATACGTATATCTAGCGGTTATCTGTCTATAGGTGTGGTCGCCCATGAGAGGCAGCAGCTTGTGCAATAGAAATGTCCCTGACGTAAAACCTCAGATAAGTAGCAGTAAACTAGAACCTATGGCTCGTCATTGACAATATGTACCCTTACGTTAGTTTCAGATGTAGGTGCAATGTCGAAGGAGGACCATGTTTCGCTTCGAGGCAAAGGAAATTTGCAAGTGACGTCTTTTCTCCTGGGACCTATATTATCACCGTGGTGTCTCCGATTGTCTACATTTTTGGAGTGGCTAACTACCTTCCATTATTTAGAACACGTAGGATATCAATGTAATAATACACTCCTGGAAATTGAAATAAGAACACCGTGAATTCATTGTCCCAGGAAGGGGAAACTTTATTGACACATTCCTGGGATCAGATACATCACATGATCACACTGACAGAACCACAGGCACACAGACACAGGCAACAGATCATGCACAATGTCGGCACTAGTACAGTGTATATCCACCTTTCGCAGAAATGCAGGCTGCTATTCTCCCATGGAGACGATCGTAGAGATGCTGGATGTAGTCCTGTGGAACGGCTTGCCATGCCATTTGCACCTGGCGCCTCAGTTGGACCAGCGTTCGTGCTGGACGTGCAGACCGCGTGAGACGACGCTTCATCCAGTCCCAAGCATGCTCAATGGGGGACAGATCCGGAGATCTTGCTGGCCAGGGTAGTTGACCTGCACCTTCTACAGCACGTTGGGTGGCACGGGATACATGCGGACGTGCATTGTCCTGTTGGAACACCAAGTTCCCTTGCCGGTCTAGGAATGGTAGAACGATGGGTTCGATGACGGTTTGGATGTACCGTGCACTATTCAGTGTCCCCTCGACGATCACCAGAGGTGTACGGCCAGTGTAGGAGATCGCTCCCCACACCATGATGCCGGGTGTTGGCCCTGTGTGCCTCGGTCGTATGCAGCCCTGATTGTGGCGCTCACCTGCACGGCACCAAACACGCATACGACCATCATTGGCACCAAGGCAGAAGCGACTCTCATCGCTGAAGACGACACGTCTCCGTTCGTCCCTCCATTCACGCCTGTCGCGACACCACTGGAGGCGGGCTGCACGATGTTGGGGCGTGAGGGAAAGACGGCCTAACGGTGTGCGGGACCGTAGCCCAGCTTCATGGAGACGGTTGAGAATGGTCCTCGCCGATACCCCAGGAGCAACAGTGTCCCTAATTTGCTGGGACGTGGCGGTGCGGTCCCCTACGGCACTGCGTAGGATCCTACGGTCTTGGCGTGCATCCGTGCGTCGCTGCGGTCCGGTCCCAGGTCGACGGGCACGTGCACCTTCCGCCGACCACTGGCGACAACATCGATGTACTGTGGAGACCTCACGCCCCACGTGTTGAGCAATTCGGCTGTACGTCCACCCGACCTCCCGCATGCCCACTATACGCCCTCGCTCAAAGTCCGTTAACTGCACATACGGTTCACGTCCACGCTGTCGCGGCATGCTACCAGTGTTAAAGACTGCGATGGAGCTCCGTACGCCACGGCAAACTGGCTGACACTGACGGCGGCGGTGCACAAATGCTGCGCAGCTAGCGCCATTCGACGGCCAACACCGCGGTTCCTGGTGTGTCCGCTGTGCCGTGCGTGTGATCATTGCTTGTACAGCCCTCTCGCAGTGTCCGGAGCAAGTATGGTGGGTCTGACACACCGGTGTCAATGTGTTCTTTTTTCCATTTCCAGGAGTGTATATAGTTTTCTTCGTTTCTTCCTGCATTATTTTGCTGTTTGCATCAATACATCATTAGTAACCAATTGTAGTGCATTGGATTCTGCTCATTTCGTTAACTGTAGTCAGTTTTATATTTTTTCTCGAATTAGTGAAAAGTATCTTTTAACAATAGTAAAGTTAATACATTTTGTGTCCATGGGTCTTATGTTCCACTTGTCCTATTACTCTTCTTGTTTTTAACACTACTTTCATTGACCTGAGTCGTAAGTATCAAACCTGAGAGACTCATAAATGAACGTGGTAATATGTATGGGGTGTGAGGTATCGTCATTGTTTCACGTCATAAATGGTCACTGTTGACAATCACGAAAGACTGATGATTTCATATGGTCGTGTGATGTTATTAGTATACAGTACAGTTTTAAAATTATAGGGTTGCCAGTTCCGTCTCCTATTGCAACATAACAATAAAATGTGAAGTAAGGAAGTCTCAATACTTTGTCATATAAGTAGGAATACATTTGTAGTTATTTCAGGAATAGGTGTGTGTTATTTCATTTTTGTTACAGTGTTGTTTAGGAATCTTCTAAGCGGGACTTAATAAATCAATTAGTTTATTAACTTCAAACACGCACGAATAAATATATTACACTCTTTTTCCGTCTATTAACCAGTCCTTCCGTATTTGCTTCCCCTAATTACCTCTGTAACTATATCTGTCCTTTCCTTTTGGTAAATCCTCCTTCTCCAGTACCTTTCTTTGGTTTATGTATATTCTGTAAATAACTCTTTATTGTCTCGCATTCAGATTGAATATTTCCCTACGAATCGGCTGTACGCTATGCTTCGTTTAATGTGCTAGCGAGGGCGGATGGTTTAGAATTGCAGGATGCCAACGTAGTTGTTAGGATGATTGCAGGAAGTAGCCCCGGTGGTACTGGTATGGCTTCGCGCCATGTAGAGCACAGAAATGGAAACCACAGCATCGATATCGAGAACCCGAGCGCACAGAACTTTTGCGGTTTCGGGCTATTTCCTAGCCACCGAACGACCACAATGCAAAGCGCAAGCAAGAAAACGCTACACTTTGTGGTCTGCTCTTTCCCAGAAATTGATAACGTTCTCATTTCTGGCTTCACGTACCACCAAACGTTCCTTTAACACGTACCTACATTGAGTCCTCATCCTCTTCTGTTCCTTGTTTGTATGCAGTGTCGTATTTCACAATAATGCAGGTTTTCAGTGTGCTTTTTAACACATTGCTATGTATAATCTATGCGATTCGCTTGTGTTTCTTTTTATTTTCGTGTCTTCACTGTCAAATATCGATATGCTGTTTCTTCTCAGCACCACGACCAATGGCTCATCACCTAGTATTAACATTCCCTTACGATAAATTTCGGAAGGAGCAGGGATTGTCTGACAGCAGGCGAACTTTAATGTACCTGAATCTTGCTGTAAGAACTTATGATTGTAGTTTCCGTTAAGAAGTACCGTCTCTTTCCATTTTCCCTTCTGAAGAGAGCATTATAATATTGAACCGTTAGGTATTTTCACTCACTCTTAGATATATGTGGCCAGCCCTGCTTTCATTATTCATTAAGAAAACGGAGGTGTATAATATAATCAGTAATATGAGAGACGGTCAACACAGTGCTCATGTTGGAGGTATAACGCTCATTAACCTCTACTAGGAAAAAAAAACCAGAATGGCTGGCTAGTATCACACGTGCATTTCAGTTGAATCTCTACATGTACATCTACATCTACATCCATACTCCGCAAGCCACCAGACGGCGTGTGGCGGAGGGTACCTTGAGTACTTCTATCGGTTCTCGCTTCTAATCCAGTCTCGTACTGTTTGTGGAAAGAAGGATTGTCGGTACGCCTCTGTGTGGGCTCTAATCTCTCTAATTTTATCCTCATGGTCTGTTCGCGAGGTATACGTAGGAGGGAGCAATATACTACTTGACTCCTCGGTGAAGGTATGTTCTCGAAGCTTCAACAAAAGCCCTTATCGAGCTAATGGTTTAAATCAATCTAGAAATGTCAGTACCTGCATCTAACTACTCTCTCATGTGAGTTGCGTCTCTTGCGTTTTGCACCCTGTTCAAAAGTATTAATCCAAATGGCTTTGAGTACTATGGGACTTAACATCTTAGGTCATCAGTCCTAATTAACCTAGGGACATCACACACATCCCTGCCCGAGGCAGGATTCTAACCTGCGACCGTAGCGGTCGCACGGTTCCAGGCTGAAGCCCCTAGAACCGCTCGGCCACAGCTGCCGGCAGTATTTATCCAAAATGTAACGTAAGGCAGTACTTGCATATGAGCAAAGTTAGGTTTATGTACTATTCAAGGTTTAAGACACAGCGTATATCAATTGTTCTATGACGCTTTTCATGTGTCATAAGGCACGCAGGACGACATTAGCAATATTATACTTACTGTGTGGTTTGCTTGTTCCGACATGTGTTGTATTGCTCACATTCTATGCATCTGATCTCATCTACAGAGTATCAAAGAACACTCACGGGCTCTTGTTAAAGATTGGAAATGGATAACTCAGGGTGATTTCCGTACACTTACATAGAGGATGCCACATAAGCGTCAGGCATTGCTCACGGACGGCATACACATTATTTAAGCTCTCAAAATCCAATTTCTTTTGAGCAGTGTATGTATGTTACTGTACGTTTTCACATTTGGCTGAAGCCCTGGTTTTATCCTAGGTGCAAACGTGTCATTGAGAAGAAAAGGATGGGGGATATTTGCGTGCACTCGGAGCACTCTGTTACTGAAGATGAGAATTTCTACTAGAGAGAATAATCAGAATTTTCTTTCCCAGCAAAGTAATTGTTGTACAATGGTAGTACTGCTTAGCTATTGTTACTGGCTCATAAAGAAATCCAGTGTTATTATTATGTTAGCGATATTTTGGAGTTAATCATATGTAAGACCATTTTTTTTTTTGAGTCAGTGAGGGCTATGCAAGAAAGGCACAGGAAAAGTAAATAGAAAAGTTTGGTTTGCTTGGTGCAGTTTGAGAAAATGTGTAGCATCTGAAAGTGCAGTACTTAGAACTCCCTCGTGACTTATTCTTAAATACTCATCCATTGTTTAGAATCCCTAAGAAGTCAGACTTAAGAGAGAGATACAAAAAAATTTCGGGGTTCCATTCTACCAATGTGAATGGCATAGCAGTGCTTAGTGAATTTGATGGAAATCAGGTGGAAACCTATTTTTCTAATGTTGGAGTGCGTACATCACTTGACCGTTACCATATGGCGTTCTTGCTGCTTTGACCTGATAATTCACTTCTCTTTTCTGATAAAATAGACATGTGAAGAGTAATAAGCATTACAAAACAAAGCTAACTTGCAGCAGAGAGAACTATAGAGAACCGTGTGATGCTACGTCAGCACATTTCTCGAGTGTGAATTTGTGTATTTCCTTATAAAGCATATACACAAAGCGTAGCGTCTCCACCTATTAGCATGTTACACCCTTTTCCGAAGTAAAACATGAACTGTGTGTTTTATCGAAACCCAGAAATTTCGTGAAAGCTTTATTTCTTTTTCCTTCTTGTGATTTTTTCAAGTATTTTGTATTAATGCGAAATAGAAGAGATTGTGTCACAGACATGATACGTGAATTGGAGTGGCAATCATTAAAACAAAGGCGTTTTTCGTTACGACGGCATCTTCTCATGAAATTTCAATCATCAGTTTTCTCCTCCGATTGCGAAAACATTCTGTTGCCATCCACCTACATAGGGAGAAATGATCTACACGATAAAATAGGAGAAATCAGGGCTCGCACAGAAAAAAAATTTAAGGGCTCGTTTTTCCCGAGTGCCGTTTGTGAGTGGAACTGCAAAGAGACAGCTTGAAGGTGGTTCACTGAACCCTCTGCCAGGCACTTTATTGTGAATAGCAGAGTAATCAAATGGTTCTAATGGCTCTGAGCACTATGGGACTTAAATTCTGAGATCATCAGTCTCCTAGAACTTAAAACTACTTAAACCTAACTAGCCTAAGGACATAACACACAGCCATGCCCGAGGCAGGATACGAACCTGTGACCGTAGCGGTCGCGCGGTTCTAGACTGTAGCGCCCTTAACCGCTTGGCCACCCCGGCCGGCGCAGAGTAATCACATAGGTGTAGATGTAGATGTAATTATAGGGATAGATATCAGTTCGTTGTGTTAATTATTAGGAAAAACTTCAGGAAACAAAAGGCAGTCAACCCACGCTTTATACTTTTATCATCATACTTTCATTGGCTGTTTCATCTTAAGAGTCTGCAAAATAATCTACTTATCATCTAGAAGCACCCAAATCAGTTGAAATATGCAGCATGCGTTTGTGTCGACGAGACACGCACACGATTAGCACATCAGAGCACAGGGGCACATCACGAGTGCCTGTAGCGCCATCTCCTAGCGTTAAATAAAGGGGGAACAGACGGCCGTGTGAGCGTACTGGAAATTTTCTTTCGTGCTATTGCAGTGGCCTAATAGAAGACGGCGAGGACCTTCGATACACATTTCGAAGCTGGACCGAGGAAGACCAGCTGCGTATGGGGATTGCGGATTAGCCTTCAAAGAAATGAGTGATCGTGTCGGACGGAACCAAGCAACTGTGTTGCGGCTCCGTAATCGCTGGATGCAGAAGGGAACGACGGAACGACGGGACCGGTTGTTTGAAGCTCGTTGCATCAAGCATATTCTGTGAATGACAGTGATCGATCGCTCTACGGCACCACAAACTATAGCGCAGCATATTCTGTCTGTTGCATATGAAGCAGTTTCTACGTGCGTACCACTGCGTACGTCGCTTGCTACCGGTTGGACTGTCAATAAGGCGTCCATTTCTGCGTTTGGCACTAAGTCAACTGCACAGGCGTCTGCGCAGTGGTGCGATAAACGACGGACATGACAACAAAATGGAATAACACTGTTTTTACCGACGAGTCTCGAGTCTTCCTGCAGCGCCACTACGGTCGGAGAAGAGTCTGGAGAAACCGTGGTGAGAGCTGTTTAACTGTATCCTTATTCATCGTCACCCTGGGCCCGCGCCCGCTATTGTGGTTTAGGGTAGTAATAGATTGCACGCCTGCATTCCCTTAGTACGCATTGCCGGGACGCTAGCTAATCAGCGTTACAACTCTAAAGTGATGGAGCCTGTTGTCCTCCCATATCTTCGTAGCGTGCCGACGTCGACACTGCAACGGGATAATGGGCGACCGCACGTGGCACGTCATGGCCAGTACTTCTTCATCGCCCATCATATTGCATCGCTGCCTTGGCCTCTCCGTTCTCCCGATCTCTGTCCTACTGTAAACGACTGCTCGATGATTGGGGAACATCTGTCCCGGTACATACCACCGCTGCTACAACGGATCAGCTTCGGCAATATGTGGAAGCAGCATAGGCTTCTACTCCCCAACTACACATCCAGAGCGTCTTTGAACCAGTGCCGATGAGTATAGGAGTGGTTATAGCCAACAATGGCAGTAACATTCAATAATGATTTCATCACCTTCCTGACTTCACATCGGGCTGTATTTTCAATCATATGATCTTTCTGCAATATGTTATCTCCCAAATCAATTTGGCTGAAGGTGCTTCTTGGTGATGGCCAGCAATATACTAGGCTCTAATTACTGGTGGGGGCGTGGGTGGGGTTTGTGTACAGGGGGACGGTAGGGATGGTCACGTAATGTGTTCAAGATCTTTTCCTCTTGCCAATGCCCTTGATTTTATGCATGCGATAATTAAAAACTTTCGGAAAGGTTTGCCAGGTAGTACATACTTTACCACTAACTTTGTGTAATGTGGTGGATAGCAATTAATGTTTGGTTTTGATCTTTCGTTTTACGAGTGTTTATTGTAAAAGGCAATTGATTCTTTTTATGCTTCTTAAATTTCTTCTAGCAATGAGAGCGCGCCGTGCGGGGTAGCCACGCCGTCTAAGGGCGTCGCGTCACGTTTCGAGCGGCTCTTCCCGTAGGAGGTTCGAGTCCTCCGTCGGGTATGGGTGTGTTTGTTGTGCGTAGCGTAAGTCAGTTTGAGATAGATTAAGTAGAGGGTACGCTTAGGCACAGATACCTCAGCAGTTTGATAACATAAGATATTCCCACCAATTTACCAAATTTCTAATGAGCGCGCCATTTCATCCAAGATAAAATTTGTACTTTGTACTTTCAAAAGCAAATCTTCTCTAATGTTCTCGAAAAACGTGACCGTGCATGCACTGTCGACGCTTAATTGCCAGAAAAGGTTGAAGGTGGGGCTCACTGAGTCGGACGCCGACAGATAGGACCTGGAGACCGGAAGCTGCAGCAGCTGTGTTGTCTGCTCCAATTAAACGCCGCGCCGGCCGTCGCTGGCCTCGTGGACGGGGCGGCGCCACGGTAATTGCGTTACATTATTCAGGCCGGTCGATCCGTGCATCAGAGCCCCCCTGCACCCCCTTCCGGCACTCCCTCTTCGCCCCTGCACCGCATCGCAGACCCCTGGTCGACCGTCCCAATTGCATTGCAGATCGCGCTCCACTAGCCGCATTCTTCTTGTTTCTCTGCCTTTTGCACGGGGAGGTAGCGCTCTGGTTTCTCCTCACAATCCAGAAGCTGCGCCATTCCAAGAACAAGCGGCAGTTTATAAAATTTGCATAGATTGCCTTTTCCGATCGCTAATTAGGGAGAAAATGCCACATGTGAAATAATTGAGACAGTTTATTGTGATGACATTTTCATAGTTTTGACTGTTGAAATCAAACTATTTTTTGCTAGTATTTTACGGTAATCCCTAAAAACTTGAATTGAGGTAATTTCATTTGAACAACGATGCTACAAGAAGTCACCCGTGGTCTTAAAGAAAATTTTCAAATGTGTGTGAAATCTTGTGGGACTTAACTACTACGGTCATAAGTCCCTAAGCTTACACACTACTTAACCTAAATTATCATTAGGACAAACACACTCACCCATGCCCGAGCGAGGACTCGAACCTCCGCCAGGACCAGCCACACAATCCAGGACTGCAGCGCCTTAGAGCGCTCGGGTCTTAAAGAAAGTCATTCAGATTCTCTTTAAGTACGAACTCAAATTTGTTCGGATGAACATTTAACATTTGATAAGTTCCTTTGATCGTTCTCTCCCATATGTTCGTCTTATAATTTACAGAAGGTAAGGGGCAATACGTATTGTACGAAGTTCAGCTTCATGAAAAGCATTAAAAATTAGTTTGTTTATAGCGTATTGTAGATATATCGTATTATGTTTTGAAAGAATTTCTCATTCCCCCTCCCTTACTGTGTGTTCAGAATGTTTGTATCTCGCAATAAATGCCCATAGTTTGTCATCACAATTTCAGTAATTTATCAAACAAAGATAATTTTGTAGATGTAAAACTCAAATATCTTAATAACGAAATTGTTTTCTTTTGACCAAAAAATTCCTTCTGCAATATCAGGTTGTATCCATCTTTCCAAAAGTCAAACCTGGAATTTCTCTTCTTCATCAGAATACATTTCCGTACATGACTCGAATATTCATTTCTGTTTTCATGTATATTACTCTTACCACCAAGCGTCAGAGACCACTGTACCGAACCAGCATCACCGTCTTGACTGCTCTTTACAATATTGGGACGGACGAAATATGCCCCAACAACACACCGGATGAGTAGTGGTGAGAAACAAAGTTCAAGCAAAACCACGCCTCAGCGACTCTGATATTTATTTCAGAGCTAGTGTTTTGTTGAAATACACATCATCGATGTGTAATTACGTGATACGAGGAACATGTGCAGGAGAGTGTATATTTTAAAAATTCTGGCATGGAAAACGCTGTGCAATATTCTGAGTACTATCCAGTCTAGCCTCGGATGTTCTCATTTTATACTGCCTAGACAATGACACGACTTAATTCCTTCCATATAATTGAAGCATACTTTGGCGTTTAGAGCAAATCTTTTGGTACTGAAAAATTACACACGCTCCTTTCACGAGAATACATCGCGCTCTTACTTAACATCAGATTAACTGGGGCCTCACGTGTCCTCAAATGACTAACAATTGCGCTTGCTAGTTCAACTGCTCAATATAACTTCGCTTTGCAAAGTACTTCGAGCAGACCGATCTCGTTGTCGAACTGCGTGCTCCATCACTGAGACTGCTATTCCAGGCCATACGCTTACTTCGACGTAGATGGTATACAGATATTATGACTTTCCCCTAACAATATTATTAATCCCGTCACGGAAAAAGCCAGGTATGATACTACAGGCTATTTCTAAAACAGCAATATACTGATTATCTTATTCTGCAGAAGGAATTTTTTTTTATTTCATCGTGGCTGCGTGTAATGTTTAAGGTATTGGACTATTTTTCTTTCTCAACATATGAATATCGAGGGAAAGCAATAACAGAACAAACTGTATTCGAATGAAGACTGTAAATAGTTATAAGTAAAATGCAATTACTTAAGAGAAAACGGTAGCCAGCGGGATTAGGCATTTTAATGAAATTTCCTCCATTTGAATATTAATTTTTCATTTATTTTACACAATAATGATATCGGCTTACTAGCCATTCTTAACTGCATGTCGGAAACCTAAAATACGTCCTGCCTATCTATGAAATGTCATCGTCACACCGATCAGACATATTTTAAGATATCACCATGCACTCGAGAATGGCTGCGAAGCCGAAATCATGATTGTGTAAAATAAATGAAGAATTAACAGTCAAATGATGGAAATTTCTTTCCAAAAATTCTCTGTGTCTCTGGTCCCCTACGAAAGAAAGATAATTAACTCGTGAAAGTTTTACCAAGTACTGGTACTGTTAATAGAGAAAATTAATTATAAGAATACACTTTATTCCATCCTACAATTCTGTTTTCCATGTAAGATACAAGGCAGTAACGCAATTTAGCAATCGATTGAAACAATGTTTTGGCAGGAACAAGACAGAGGTAATTTTAAACGTTTTGGTGACAACTGGTTCTCAATTACATTATCTATACTTTCTAGTAGGAAGCTAATGATTACTATTTATGGTGGAGCAAAACTGATATGGTGAAGAGGTTCTTTTATCTGCTTAATTTTGAGGATTGCTGTCCTTGAAATGGTTTCTATTTAATTCTATTGCCTATTTGATATTTGTCTTCTTAAGGAGAATTTACGTCTTTATACTCTATAGATCAAATGTAACATTAGGTCCTTAGGCTCTGTTACTGTTTGAAGAGTGATAACCAGTTCGTTTTTACAGCACACATTAGTTATAATAATGAAAGGTACACTTCTTTCTTACTTTTATTTTAATATATACTGAAAACCTGGCTCAATATCTGGCATGAGCACCCAGAAACTATTCTGTTGACTGAGTCAGATGAAAACATTTCAGTTAACACACAATATCAGAAATACTTTTAACTATATTCACATGAAAATATAAAACCTATTACCCACAATCTGTACAATAATTATTTCTTTTTGTGGCCCTTCAAGTTATTAGCTAGTAAACCATTACAAATAACCCCAGTTTTATTTATGTAACTTTCAATAAAAGCAACATTTAAACAAAACGCTTTAAAACGTATCTCTGAATTGCTCTATGAGGAGATTTCTACCATCGTTATATGAAAAAAACACATGATTTACTTCATAAACCCGGCTAACAGAATAAGTATGAAATTTACTACTTCGCAAAAGTTATTAAACTTTACTGTAGAAAATAATAATTTTTCATTTCAATAAAAGAGGACGCAGATCACAACGTAGGAGTGACGAAGAGTAGGCATAAGTTTAAAAGATTAATCAGGGAAAATCAGTGCTCAAAGAAGTGGGATACGGAAGTCCTAAGGAATGACGAGATACGATTGAAGTTCTCTAAAGCTGTACATACGTCAATAAGGAATAGTTTAGTAGGCTGTACAGTTGAACAGGACTGGAGCTCTAGAAAGTTCAATCACAGAAACTGGAAAGATAAACATAGGTACAAAGAAAATAACTTCGAAGAAACCATGAGTAACAGAAAAATTGCTTTAATTGATCGATGAAAGAAGGAAGTACAAAAAAACTCAGGGAAATCACGGAATACAGAAATACAAGTCACTGAGGAGTGAAATAAACACGGAGTACAGGGAAGCTAAAACGAAATGGCTGCAAGAAAAATGTGATGGAATCGAAAAAGGAATTATTGTCGGTTGGTGGGTCTCAGCATACAGAAAAGTCAAAGCAACCTTCAGTGAAATTAAAAGCAAGGTGGTAACATTAAGAGTGCAACGAGGATTCTGCTGTTAAATGCAGAGTAGAGAGCAGGTAATAGGAAGAGCACACTAAGGGCCTCCATAAGGGGGTAGGTTTGTCTGATATAAGAGAAGAAGGAACAGGAATCGATTTAGAAGAGATAGGGGATCCACGGTCAGAATTAGAATTTAAGTGAGCTTTTCAGGACTTATGATCAAATAAGGCAGAGGAACAGATAACATTCCATCAGAATTCCTCAAATCATTGGAGGAAGTGGCAACAAAGCGACAGTTGACGTTGGTGTGTGGCATACATGAGTCTTGCGATATTCTATCTGACTTTCGGAAAATATAATCCAAACAACTGAGAAGACTACGAGAGCTAATAAATGCGAGAATTATCGCACAGTCAGCTTAACAGTTCATGCACCCTAGTTGCTGACAAGAATAATGTAGAGAAGAATCGAAAAGTAAATTGAGGATGTCTTAGATGACGATCAGTTTGGCTTCCGGGAAAGGTAAAGGCACCAGAGAAGCCATTCTGACGCGGTGGTTCATAATGGAAGCAAGACTAAAGAAAAATCAAGGTACGTTCATACGATTTGTAGAGCTGGACCAAGGCTTCGACAACGTAAAATGGTGCAAAGTGTTCGAAATTCTGAGGAAAATATGGGTAAGCTGTAAAAAGAGGCGGGTAATATTTGCAAGAGGCAAGAGAGAATAATAAGAGTGGTCGACCAAGAACGAAGTTCTACGATTAAAAAGGTGTAAGACTGGGATGTAGTCTTCCGTCCCTACTGCTTAATCTGTGCATCGAAGAAACAATGACGGAAATAAAAAAAAGGTTCAGGAGTGCAATTCAAACTCATAGTTAAAGAACTAGGGAGCAATATAACCTATGACGGACTGTGCAAGGAGGTCATCAAAAGCAGGATAGCACCAGAAAAAAAGAGCATTCCTGGCCAAGAGAAACCTACTAGTATCAAACAGACAGTTTGAAGAAGACATCTCTGAGACGACGTCTGGAGCACAGCATTGAATGGTGGTGAAACATGGACTGTGGGAAAACCGGAACAGAAGAGAATCGAATCACTTGGGATGTGCTGCTCCGCGAAAATTTGATGAAGTGAGAAGGTAAGGAATGAGGAGGCCCTTCGCAGAATCAAAAGGAATATGTGGAAACACGAAGAGAAGGGACAGAATGAGAAGACATCTGTTCAGAGATCAAGTAATGACTTCCTTGGTACTAGAGGAAGCTGTAGAGATCAAAAACTGTAGAGGAAGGCAGAAATACGAATAAATTCAGCAATTAATTGAGGACGTAAATTGTAATGCGACTCTGAAATGAAGAGGTTGCCAGAGGAGAAGAATTCGTGTCGGGCTCCAAACTTCTGTAAATGACTAAGGATTAAATGTGGGCCTTCAACATAAATTATATAAAGTAGCATAATTATTTGGACAGGAGACCAAATAAGCAGTCCATGCAGTTACACGGTACTCTAATGATGGCGATTTCCTGTGGCAACTCAACCCCGGCGGAGGTACCCACGGCGCCTGCTGTGTGACGGGTTCTGGAAACTCTCTTGTTAGCATCGGCTTTTCGTGATACAGAGATAACGGATGGATGCCACTAATAAGTAACCAAATTGCTTCCACATCCGAAGGTATTTTACATAATCTTGTTACTTTTGTTGCCTGATAGACACCTACTTCTCCTTCCCACAAAGGACCTCCGCAATTCTATAGCCAAATATACCAGTTCCATTCCTATCAAGTCAGTATCCATGTTTTCCACGATTGTGAACCTACTTTCCCAATACATGAGCCACTATTACAAATAAAGTTTTAACATTTACTTTACTTTACAGAACATTAGTTTTGAAATTAACTCTGTAGATTAATTACAGTGACATAAGCAACGAATAAAGTATTTACAAAGATTTTATATCAAAGAGTGTGACTATACAGATTGGACCTAAAGTAAAGACAAACAAAGAATTTATGTGAAATAAGTCTACATAATATCGAAATTGGTGCTAGAATCTCACACACTAAACCCATCTCTAGCGCAAAGCTGTTAGTACTAGGTTAACTCAAATTTAAAATAACACAATAAGACATACTGGTATAGTCTCACACATTAGAAACATGTTACAAATAGGTATATCTGCTTCACAGTGGGTCTGCTTCCTTCAATGAGCGGGCAGTGCGTCTGACAGACATGGGAGAGGACCAGGACTGAATTCCTAGAGGGCATATCATTTATGTAAGTAGGGAGCAAGACTGGCCCCAGAACCATGAGGCATCCCCCATTTGACCGTGTCGCACTCACACCCCGCCTCACATCCATTCTCAGTACTGTGGAGAATGACGTTTTGCTGTCTATTATTAAAGTAAGATATGAACCAACTGTGAGCTAATCCCTGTATTCCATAAATGTCTAATACCTGGAGCAATATTTTGTGATCAGCTCAATCAAACACCTTAGTTAGGTAATTAAAGATGCCTAGCGTTCGAAACCTTTTGTTTAATCCATCCAATACCTCACAGAGGAAAGAGAATATACAATATTTAGTTGTTATACCACATCTAAAACCGAACTCTACATTTCATAGTAACTTATGTGAAATAAAATGATCAATTATCTTCACGTACACGATCTTTTCAGTAACTTTACCCGACACTGATGGCAGAGAAATGGGTCTAAAATTGTCAGCTTGTCAAGTACAGCACAGTACTTTATTATTCTGTTAGGTACTCCATCGTATCCATGAGAGTACATAGTCTTCAGTGATTTAATTGTTGACTCAATCTCCCTCTTGTCAATCTCACAGACGGGTATTTCAGATATTTGCCACATGAAGGCATTTTCGGACGGAGTTATATGACTCCCTGTAGGAACTGAGTTTTTATTTAATTCACCAGTAATGCCCAGAAAACTATTATTAAATACTGTTCATATATCTGGCTTATCAGTAACCCAAACATTTTCACTACAAACTTACTTTATATCGTCGACCGTACGCTGCTGACAAGGTTTTTTTGGTCACGACTTACCTTATGGTTTTAATTTTATCCTGTGAATTAGCTACTCTATTTGCGTACAACATAGACTTAGCGTTCCTAAAAAAAATTTAAGTCCCTTACACTACTATCTGTAATTGGCTACTGTAGCTCTATTGTGACTACTTCTAACATTTTGATATCATTCACATATTGCTTTACAATATACCCTCATCCCACAAGTTAGCCATCCAGGCTGACATTTACTGTTAGTACCCTGTTTACAACGTTCTAACGGAGAGCAACTTTCAAAGAGCATGAAAAATTTCTGAAGGAAAGCATTGTATTTGTCATCTATGTTATCGCCACTGTAAACATCCTGCTACTCTTGTTCTAAATGAAGTTTAAAAAACTCTCTATTGCCGGCGGATTAGTTTTTCTACATTGTTTTTAATTATATATAGCATTTGTTTGAGTACAAAAACTCTTTACTGTCAAAATTTTTTGCATCACTCTTTGAAAGGTCATTCACTCATTTACTATCAGATTGCCCATCTAGTAATGATTAATTAATAAATACATCATCTATGGTTGTGCTACTGTTCCCCTACACCATCGTTGAAAAAAACCCAGTCTGAATCACATGATGTGAATTTTGGTCTTCCAACATCCTTTTCTTGAACAGTCACATACAAAGTTAATACTGAAGTCATTACATACTGGTACTTCCTATAAAACGAACCACGAACCCTCTCTGGGTAGAGCGGAAATGCTCTGAAGTCAGCGTTAGGGACCGTACAACCAACAGCTAGATGTTTGTCTTCCTAAATTCAACTGCCCCTGCACAACCGGTTCAGTGCAGTGCCCCGTGATACGTCTACGGACTCAAATACTGTTCATAAAGAAGATGGCCGATCCCCCACTCCGCAAAGAACTCCTTGAATAACAGAAAGCTAATCTGCACGCATTATCTGAGAAGGGCAACACGGTATATTTATCCAGAATGAGATTTTCACTCTGCAACAGAGTGTGCGCTAATATGAAACTTACTGGCAGATTAAAACTGTGAGCCCGACCGAGACTCGAACTCGGGACCTTTGCCTTTCGCGGGCAAGTGCTCTACCAACTGAGCTACCGAAGCACGACTCACGCTCGGTACACACAGCTTTACTTCTGCAGGTACCTCGTCTCCTACCTTCCAAACTTTACAGAAGCTATCCTGCGAACCTTGCAGAACTAGCACTCCTGAAAGAAAGGATATTGCGGAGGTATGGCTTAGCCACAGCCTGGAGGATTTTCCCAGAATGAGATTTTCACTCTGCAGCGGAGTGTGCGCTGATATGAAACTTCCTGACAGATTAAAACTGTCTGCCCGACCGAGACTCGAGACATCTGCCTTTCGCTGGAAAGTGCTCTACCAACTGAGCTACCGAAGCCCGACTCACGCCCGGTACTCACAGCTTTACTTCTGGCAGCACCTCGTCTCCTACCTTCCAAACTTTACTGAAGCTCTCCTGCGAACCTTGCAGAACTAGCACTCCTGAAAGAAGGGATATTGCGGAGACATGACTTAGCCACAGCCTGGGGGATGTTTCCAGAATGAGATTTTCACTCTGCAGCGGAGTGTGCTCTGATATGAAACTTCTTGGCAGATTAAATCTGTTTGCCCGACCGAGACTCGAACTTGTGACCTTTGCTTTTAGCGGACAAGTGCTCTACCAACTGAGCTACCGAAGCACGACTCACGCCCGGTACTCACTGCTTTACTTCTGCCAGTACCTCGTCTCCTACCTTTCAAACTTTACAGAAGCTCTTCTGCGTACCTTGTTCTGTAAGGCAGATGGTAGATCCTTTCTTTCAGGAGTGCTAGTTCTGCAAGGTTCGCAGGAGAGCTTCTGTAAAGTTTGGAAGGTAGGAGACGAGGTACTGCCAGAAGTAAAGCTGTGAATACCGGGCGTGAGTCGGGCTTCTGTAGCTCAGTTGGTAGAGCACTTGCCCGCTAAAGGCAAATGTCTCGAGTCCTGGTCGGGCAGATAGTTTTAATCTGCCAGGAAGTTTCATATCAGCGCACACTCCGCTGCAGAGTGAAAATCTGATTCTGGAAACATCCCCCAGGCTGTGGCTAAGTCATGTCTCCGCAATAACCTTTCTTTCAGGAGTGCAAGTTCTGCAACGTTCGCAGGAGAGATTCTGTGAAGTTTGGAAGGTAGGAGACGAGGTATTGGCAGAAGTAAAGCTGTGAGTAGCGGGTGTGAGTTGTGCTTCGGTAGCTCAGTTGGTAGAGCACTTGCCCGCGAAAGGCAATGGTCACGAGTTCGAGTGTCGGTCGGGTAGACATTTTTAATCTTCCAGGAAGTTTCAGCGTATATTTATGTCACATGAAGCAAGCAATATGTGCGTAAGAGCGCTACAGATATGGCATGAGCCCTGTTTTTGGCCAATAGCTGACCAAAATAGTTTGTTCTTGCTTGGTTCCTGGTCCACGTAAAATAATAGTACTCCTGCTGAGCAAAATATTCCCCTGGAGAGCGCATGAAAATGCAGTTCATAACACCTGCAACCAACGTACAAATTCAGCATTATGATGTTTGCTTTCTCTCTGTCTAGAAAACATATTATCACACTGTCTGCAAGTGCAACTTAATAGAGAGCCACTTTGATGATAAACTCGAAGAAAGACTGCTGTGTATTCGGTTGCATTCCATCACGTTCTATCAGTTCTCATATCTGCGTTACACATATGCGCTCTTCAAGATCGGGTATCCAACTGAACATGCTGCACTGTATGTAGTTCCCAAGGAGTTCACCTTCGATCTTGAAGGTGCGAACGTTTATGATCACAGTGGAACGCCATTTTTCGTTCGGTGTACGTGGTGTAAGTTAATGGTTTGTTTTTAACATTTCTTGAATGTCTACTGTCTTGATTGTTAAGAAAATACTTTCAAATAAGCCCTCCAAAAGACTGAATCTGCGGCCTCACTGTCGTTCTTAGTCTTTAAAAATCATACTTTTGTTCCTTGCTGGCACTTATCAGATTTAACTGGAACTAATACTTAAATAGACCCCAGCACGTTCACTGTCGATGCAGAAGTAACACTTGCCTTGGGAGAAGTTTGTCGTTGTGTCCTTGTCCCCTAGAAACTCAATGGCAATCAGTCAGCTACAAGCTTCTATAAAATTAGTAGCGTTCATGAAGTCATTCATTTACCTATAGACATATTTTCTTGAGTTTGCCATTTGTCAGACAGCGACTTGGCACCAACAGCTTCTATTATTCGACAATTCCATACCAGGTATATTGGTACTTTGTCCACTCCATAATTTTACTAAATAGATTTTGCGACATGCCATACACAGAGGCACCAGTGCTCAGAATAGGCGTTGTAGGAATAATTACTATAATACATTTACAGATTATTGCATCACAACTTACATTTAGATCAAATATGTATGCTGGTCATTGCACAGTTCTTCTCTAATATCATTATCTTTACTGTAGCACAACATTTTAACGCAACTATCGACATTGACCCACCTTGCTGTACGACCATCTTCGGAGGGCTGATGAGGTGGAGACTAGTTTGTTGGACCTTCAACACTGGCAGCTGGCAGTGTTTTACCCATTGCTTAAATGATTTTCACGGACTGGCATTGATTTGGCCAACTTTCGTCAGGCTAATCGAGTGCCATCTGGCCATGTTGTTAAAAAGTACAGTTTTCATTTCTCTGGTACTGAGCTGCAAATTGTGCATTTCATTAACCATTCAGTAATTTTGTCCACCGTCATTTCCTTGTCACCTGGAATGATACCGGTTATGTTTGCATTACCTGCTGTTATTATTTCTGTTCAGATTCTATGGGCGATAAACTGATCGTCTCAGGTCATACCAGTGTGAAAACTGACTGTGACGGCACAGGAGGACCGCAGAAACCATTCGGTCCGCCGTTATTGTGTTGCTACACTCTCGGCTGCCTCCGCGACGGCGCGCTGTTTTATTTGCCTTCGCATCTCTGTGTATAAGATCAATCAAACGTGTTCTAGATCGACTCCCGGCACATATATTAAATTTACACGATTATGTAACTGCAATTTGACCTTGGAAATTCTCAGAATATCTCTGTGTGAGATCGACTCATCCCAGTGACGGGTTCTGTTGAAATACTTATCAAGTATCCGCGTAGTCTGCCTTGCTTACAGTGGAGTTGTCGTGGCTAAATATCTGTTTTCTAAGTTTTTCTTGATGACCAATATTAAGATAACAAGGCTCGCTGAACTGTTCACAAGTTTGACAGTAGTCAGCCATTTATGTCGGCCATGCGCCTACATCTCCTCATATGCATGGCATGAAGCACATCTTTTGCACTCCGGCAACATACCTTTGATAGGCTTAATGAACGAAAGCGGATTAGGAATAGTGTTTGCTGTTATAACAGGTCTTAGTGGACCGTGTACGGCACGCTCTCTTCAAGGAAGATATTGTGCAACGTGGGTGTTGCCGGTGCTTCGTACGGTATATTACTCAGTGAGAAACAACTAGAAGTCGCAGCAGTGTAGGAAGAACAGTGAGATTAAGACGTTCATGACACACTGCCTTTGTAGTCGCCGGTGCACTTCGTCCTAAAACCCTTCACTGTTGATATTTCTTGTTGCTTAGCAGAAACCTGCGTATTAATAGGCCAATGCCATTCTGTTAAATTTTCACTTAATCTTTTCGGCCTCTGTTTTAACAGATTCATCAGAAATGTCACAGTTCGACACGGTGGTAGTGGCTTTCCACTCACAACTAGCTCGAGTTCGCAATTTACTTGAGCATTAATTTCCGTATCTTTCGTTTTCAGTCATTGCGAAAAATCATCAGTAATGTCTTTACGATTACCCTTAAACTATTTTTTCACCTTGTCTCCTGCTCATCGACGAAAGCATTTATTTCATTCTCTAATTTGTTTATGGTACTGCATATTTGTTTTTGCTCTTTCATCAAAAGTAATATAACTTGATGAATATCACGATAAGCTGTTTTCAGCTCTGGCACATCACTTGCTTGACTATTGTATTGTAGGGAAAAATTAAAAAAAAATAACAGTTACAGTCACGTTAGGGATTTTTTGTTTCGTGTTTTAAAACTCTAAAAATCGCTACGCAACTATTGCAACACTAACATAATGGGAACAATAAGGCGATTAGTTACCTGCAAAACAGATTCACATAAAGTATTGTCCATGGGGACATTCGCCTCACGCGCAACATCATTAGTTTCAAAGTCTACGTTTGGTATTCCACTGTCTGTGTGAATGTCGTCTTCACACGGAGGATTCCCAGCTAAAGTACGTACCAGCGTTTCAGCATGAGAATTTTCTACGTCCGTAGAGTAAAGATCGTTTTTCTCGGCGTTCACCCTAACATTCTTGCTATCGTATGAAATTATTTTCTTTACTTTTATTGTTTCACTACAACAGTTACACTGAAGAAAATAATTTTGAAAATAATTTGAAAGAAGCCGAGACCTGAGACAGTCTCTACAACATTAAAAGCAGAGCAAGTAGTAGTTAGCACAAGCAACTTACTTCAGGACGCACAGGACGCACATTATGAATTTTAGCCGTTAAGGGATGCCGGCATGACAGCTCAACGTGTTCGGTGAGAGGGTTGGCTGTCCTCTGGAAAAAAAATTGAGTAAAGGGCTCAACGATGAACATCAGCCTGGGTCACGTGACGTTCACTTAAATCTAATGCAACGAACAATACCGAACAAAATGAATTAAAAAAAAATGGGGAGGAGCGTCTTTGGCTAGAAAACACCGTTTATGGTTTGGATAATAATCGACACTGGCGGCCGAAAATTTCCGGCTCAAGAAGCCACCCACATTCTGTCAACGGCCTTGTTAAAAAGAGCGGAGGAAAGGACAGACGTTCAGGACTCTCTCTAGCCCTTGGGAAGCTGTGCATCGACGGCATGAGGATGCAGAAGGCAATGGAATGCACTGCGTTAAAGACGCATGACGTTAAAGACGCATAAAGTGTGTGAAAATACTGAAAACGTTAATACAGTCCGTAAGGGGAAATTAAAACCTAATAGCTATGGAGGACTCAAATGCAATAGTAGGAGAAGAAGTAGATGATAAGATTACGGAAGAATATGATCTTGGGACAAGGAATGAGTTCTGTAATAAATATCACTCAGTAATAGTGAATACTCTGTTGAAGAATTACAAGAGGATGAGGTACACTTGGAAAAGGCCGGGTGATATGGGAAGATTTCAGTTAGATTACATCAAGGTCACGCAGAGATTCCGAAATCAGATAGTGGATTGTAAGGCGTCCCAAGAGCAGATATAGACTCAGATCAGAATTTAGAAGTGGTTAAGAGTAGGCTGAAGTTTATTTTATTTTTATTTATTTATTTATTTTGAGTTGTCAGTCTTCTGACTGGTTTAATACGGCCCGCCTCAGGGTAGCACTTGCAGACTACGTCCACAATTATTTGCTGAATGTATTCCAGTCTCTGTCTTCCTCTACACTTTTTGACCTCTACAGCTCCCTCTAGTACCATGGAAGTCATTCCCTCATGTCTTAACAGATGTCCTGTCATACTGTCGCTTCTCCTTGTCAGTGTTTTCCACATATTCCTTTCCTCTCCGATTCTGTGCAGAACTTCCTCATTCCTTACCATGACAGTCTACCTAACTTTCAACATTCGTCTGTAGTACCAAATCTCAAATACTTCGACTCTCTTCTGTTCCGGTTTACCCGCAGTCCATGTTTCACTACCATACAATTCTGTGAGCCAAACATACATTCTCAGAAACTTCTTCCTCAAATCAAGGCTTATGTTTGATGCTAGTAGACTTCTCTTGTCTAGGAGTGCCCTTTTCTCCAGTGATAACGTGATTTTGATGTCCTCCGTGCTTCGTCCGTCATTGTTTATTTTGCTGCCTAGGTAGTAGAATTCCTTAACTTAATCTACTTCGTGACAATCAGCTGTAATATTGAGTTTCTCGCTGTTGTCATTCCTGCTATTTCTTATTCCTTTCGTCTTTCTTCGATTTACTCTCCATCCAAATTCTGTACTCATTTGACTCTTCATTCCATTCAGCTGATTCTGTAAATCCTCTTCGCTTTCACTAAGAATAGCAGTGTCATAAGCGAATCGCAACATTGGTATCCTTCGACCTTGAATTTTAATTCCACTCCTGAACCTTTCTTTTATTTCCGTCATTGCTTCTTCGATGTACAGATTGGACAGTAGGGGCGAAAGACTACATCCCTGTTTCATACCCTTTTACTCTGCGCACTTCGTTCTTGGTGGTCGACTCTTATTATTCCCTCTCGGCTCTTGTACATATTGTATAATTACCCGCCTCTGCCTATGGTTTACCACTACTCCTCTTAGAATTTGCACCATTTTACATTGGTGAACGCTTTCCCCAAGTAGAGAAATCCAAAGAAAGTGTCTTGATTTTTATTTAGTCTGTCTTCCATCATCAATCTCAATGTTAGGGATGTCTCTCTGGTGCCTTTACCTTTCCTCAAGAGAAACTGATCGTCATTTAAGATATGGTCAATTTTATTTCCATTTTATGGGCGTTATGCTTCTCAGCAAGTTGGATCCATGATCTATTAAGCTGCTTGTGGGATGATTCTAGCATTCCTCACCTCTTTCAATCTTCGGAATAGTGCGAGTGATATTTTTCTGAAAGTCAGATGTTACCTCACCATACTCGTGTATTCCACACACCAACGTGAATGGTTGTTTTATTGCCGTTTCCCACAAATATTTTAGAAATTCTGATTGAATATTATCCCTTCTGCTTTATTTAATATTAAGTCCTTCAAAGCTTTCTGAAATTCTGATTCTAATACTGGATCCTCTATCCCTTCTAAATCGACTCTTGCTTCTTCTATAACTTCCAAAAAATTTTCCCACTTATAGAGCCTTCAATGAACTCTTTCCATCTATCCGCTCTTTCCTCTGAATTTAACAGTGGAATTTCCATTGCAATCTTAATGTTACAACCTTTGCTTTTAATTTTACCCAATGCTGTTTTGACTTCCTTATATGCTGAGTCAGTCCTTCAGACAATCATTTCTTTTTCGATTTCTTTTCATACAACCAATTCGTCTTGGTTTAGCTGTACTCACTTTTCATTTCGTGGACCCGCCAGGGTAGCCGAGAGCGCTAACGCGCTGGTTCCTGGACGCGGGTAGGTGCGCTGGCCCTGGATCGAATCCGCCCGGCGACGACTACGGCAAGTGTGCCGGACAGCCTGGATTTGGTTTTTAGGCAGTTTTCCACATCCTAATAGTTGAATACCGGGCTGGTCCCCACATCCCGCCTCAAGTACTTCTACGTTATCCTGACGTATATATAACATCTGGTGGGACTGTACCTGGTGATTATTTTAGTTACATTTCACGTGAAATTCTAAAACATCGATTTAATTTCCACTTTTCACTGTTTTGAAAGGGTGGCGTAATATTTCGATGTAAAATTACATATATTTCCTGTAGTTTTTGACATTACGCCGTACATGTTTTATATTTAATATATTTATAAATATGTATAATATTTTATGATTCGAACTGTCAATAATTACCGAAAATATCTACAGTTTTATAACAAAATATTTCACCGCAATGTATAAAACTGTAGAAAAACGTCATGTACAGGATACATTTCTTCGTGTTAAGAGCATCCCTTGGAGTTATGGGCCTTACTTTGTGCTGCTCAGTTACGTTATGGTTTTAGTAATGAGGGCTTGTGCCTCGTGTATTTTAATTTATGTTGAGCTGAAGTCATTTGCGTAACTGTATCGGCCTTTCTGCGTTTAAAAGAAGTGCTGCTGGTAAATCAAGCCAGATTGTTAATTTGCCTTGTATTGTTAAGCTTTTCTTCTTTTGCTAAGGCTGCCGTCAGAGTGCCAACAACATTAAACTCTCAGTTGTAATGATTGCATAATAGGATGAACTTCTAGCTGCCATGACGGTTTTAGTTGCAGTGAATGGTGTCTCTGGCGCTGAATATCATTGCCAGTGAAGTCTCGTGAACAAAACTTATGGCAATTCTGTTGCTGAAGAGCGAGGGGAGAGGGGGTGGGCACAGGGAGCGGGGCAGGTTGTTGGTTTGCAAGGAGCAGTCTCTAAAGGTTATACTACTACGGTAAAAAGGTCACATGGAAGTATAATCAAACTTCGCCCAACGATCAACCCCCTCAACGACCAGAACAAATTGTGAGAAACTAATTCCCTCCCACAATAGAGAAATCTCTAAAACATTGAATCCTTATAAAAAAAATTTGTCTGGACTATGAGCTTTTTCGTGCTCTTTCAGTTTTTACTAACGATTTCTATAACCAGGTTCTCACCTATATCGGGCTCTTTGGCTTCTATGAATGGCCAATAAGTCATAAACTCTCTTATAATGTGCTGGTTTGTGAAACAGAAGCTCCGATACCTCCAAATTCAGCTCCACTGGTCTCCGCTACCACCGTTACGTCTTCGAGGGCGGACTTGCATTTCATTCCAGCGAGGTTCTCCATGCTTCAGCGGTGCCTGCCAGTATGTTGCCTTGCTGTAACTGTTAATGAATTACAATTCTGATTTGTCGTCGCAACGTATGGCAGTACAGCAGCCCTGGAAATGGTTAGCCATTTTCACAACAGGCGACCCAGTCCTAGTTATTTTTATGTTGTTGCGTCGCCGAAAGCCTTCGAGTATGAGCGCCACGTTAAATTTTAGCAAAACATAAACGATAAAAGTAAAAAATACACAAATCAACAACAACAAATTGTGCACATTTGTTACTGTTATTTGAATTCTAATTTCATTTTTCATTCTTTTTGCAGGAATTTCTTGATGAAGTCTTCGTTGGATTGAGATTTATCGTTATATCTCAGCTTCTAAAGCAATTGTTTCTCATTGGACATGACGTTGAGCTTATAAGTGATATGTTAGGATTGTGTAGCACGGAAGAATGCATGAGTTTGATTTGAGGACGAAAATGGGCTCTTGATAGACAACGTCACTGATAGAACTATTACAATGATCAATGTCGTTTTATAAATTGCTCAAAACCCGTCTGCAGATTAATTTCTAGTAAATGATTAATAGTGTAACAGGTGTGTTGTCCGACCCTTCGTCAGAATAACACAATATTGAAGGTCACTCTGGAGCTTGCTCAAATGAAAAATATCTCCTTAGATTTCCTGTATTCTTTTCAGTAAAAATTATCTTTTTTCTTAAAGTTACTCATTTTTGTTAGATCTATCAACCTGAAGTGTTGCAACGTCTCAAAAAATCTTAATCTAATACGTATTCGGTTACTGATACTGGTTATTATTTTGAAATACAGTCTTCGAAAATAGTTCTCAAGCAGTTAACCTGTCGGGCGTTCTTATTGTTATTGGTGTAAGTTCTCCGTCCCAAGTTCTATCCTGAACGAATGACCATAACAATACAAAGTTCTCTCTTCACTTTAGCAGCTGTTGTTCAACGAGAACTATCGTATTACTATAATGTAATACGTCAATGTTGGTGAACTGGTGTATGCTTGTAACACTTATATCGATTAGAAGAAGGTTTGTATTAAGTAACTGTGTATCTGCATTTATGAAGTGTGTATTCTGTGTTACTTAAACCCCTTGATCTGTGGCAAGAAAATTAGAGTTTTGTAATGTATATATGGAAAAAAACAAACGGTTATGAATGATAAATTATTACAATATGCATTCGTCCATGAAAAGAAAATGTTTATTGAAAGCTGCTTTATGCTTAGCGCACTTGTATTTGTAACACGTAAAAGGTGTAGGCAAATCCCCTCGCAACGCAAGTGGCATGGCGCGATGTAACTGAACGTTCCTCCTGTGTGAACGGCACTCAGTATGAGGCTAGAGGTAGCACAGTACACTTCGACGGTACTAAGAGAGGCAATTGGAAGCTGCTTTACAAAGGATTTTGCCTCGGATGTGAATGTGGCTATTATTTGGTATTCTAGGCGTAAAACAATCGCGTTAATATGTCGAAAATCCCACGCCACGAAATTTTATAGAGCATTCGAACATCAAGAGCCGTTAGTACAGTTAGCTGCCATATCACTTGCCACCAATCTTCGCCACTGATTCACTAACTTCATGTTCTTGTTGTTGTGGTCTTCAGTCCTGAGACTGGTTTGATGCAGCTCTACATGCTACTCTATCTTGTGCAAGCTTCTTCATCTCCCAGTACCTACTGCAACCTACATCCTTCTGAATCTGCTTAGTGTAGTCATCTCTTGGTCTCCCTCTACGACTTTTACCCTCCACGCTGCCCTCTAATACCAAATTGGTGATCCCTTGATGCCTCAGAACATGTCCTACCAACCGATCCCTTCTTCTGGTAAAGTTGTGCCACAAAATTCTCTTCTCTCCAATGCTATTCCAAACTTCCTCATTAGTTATGTGATCTACCCATCTAATCTTCAGCATTCTTCTGTAGCACCACATTTCGAAAGCTTCTATTCTCTTCTTGTCTAAACTATTTATCGTCCACGTTTCACTTCCAAACATGGCTACATTCCATACATTCCTGACATTTAAATCTATACTCGATGTTAACAAATTTTTCTTCTTCAGAAACGCTTTCCTTCCCATTGCCAGTCTACATTTTATATCCTCTCTATAACGACCATCATCAGTTATTTTGCTCCCCAAATAGCAAAACTCCTTTACTACTTTAAGTGTCTAATTTCCTAATCTAATTCCCTCAGCACCACCAGACTTAATTCGATCACATTCCATTATCCTCGTTTTGCTTTTGTTGATGTTCATCTTATACCTTAATTTCAAGACACTGTCAATTCCGTTCAATTGCTCTTCCAAGTCCTTTGCTGTCTCTGACAGAATTACAATGTCATTGGCGAACCCCAAAGTTTTTGAAACTTCCTGGCAAATTAAAACTGTGTGCCCGACCGAGACTCGAACTAGGGACCTTTGCCTTTCGCGGGCAAGTGCTGTACCATCTGAGCTACCGAAGCACGACTCACGCCCCGTACTCACAGCTTTACTTCTGATGTGACTTCTGAAATTTTCCCGGCGTATTTGTTCTTCTAATAATTTCCGGGTATGCAGCCGGATCCCGTCGACATTCTGCCACGATATTTCGGCCCAGAGACGTCCGGCCATCATCAGGTGAGTACACAACTACTGAAGAGCCCAGGTGCAGTCGCGGTATTTATACCGATTCTCGCGCACGTGTTGACATGCGCGGCATAGCCGAGTTGTACGTGCTGCCCTCGGTGGTGAAAGTAAAAGATCATCTAGTCATTGAGTATCGAATGACGCTGTCTATTCCGCTGTGAATGTATAATTTTAATAACAGGATTCCAAGTTTTATCCAGTTGAAAGCCGTTGTCACGATTTATAAGATTATCGGCAAGACGTATTTCCACTGATTCCTTGATTACGGAATCCCAAAATCCGGAAACCGGAGCTAAAATTTTTGTTCCATTGTATTCCATTGAATGTCCCAATGAAATACAGTGCTCTGCTACTGCCGATTTTGACGGTTGCCGCAGACGGGTGTATCTTTCATGTTCTGTACATCGTTCATGGACAGTTCTTGTCGTCTGGCCAATATATGCAGAGCCACATTCACAGGGAATTTTGTAGACGCCTGCTTTCTTCAGTTGTAAATCGTCTTTAACGGATCCAACCAGGGCCCGGTTCTTTGCTGGTGGACGGAAGATAACCTTGATTTTATTCTTCTTCAGTAGTCGGCCTATTTTCGACGACACATTCCCGGCGTATGGAAGAAACGCAGTTGATTTAAAGTCGTCATCAGCGTCCTCAGTGCGCTGCTTCTTGTTATGACAGTTGCGCATGGCCTTTCTTATTTGGCGTGAAGTGTAGCCATTCTCTTTAAAAACCTTCTCCAAGTGTTCTAATTCTGCGTGGAGGTTTTCATCGTCCGATATTTCATGCGCTCGATGTATTAAGGTACTGAGAACACCGGCTGTTTGTGCTGGGTGGTGGCAGCTTGACGCCTGGAGATACAGATCTGTGTGAGTCGGTTTCCTGTACACAGAATGTCCTAATGACCCATCATTTTTACGGCATACTAGCACGTCTAGAAATGGTAAAGTGCCATCTTTTTCAATCTCCATCGTGAATTTGATGTTCTCATGTAAAGAGTTTAAATGATGAAGGAATTTCTCCAGTTCCTGTCTGCCATGAGGCCATACAACAAAAGTATCATCTACGTACCGCCAGAAGACTGTAGGCTTTAAGACAGCAGACTCAAGTGCTTTCTCCTCAAAGTCCTCCATAAACAGATTAGCTAGCACAGGGGACAAAGGGCTCCCCATGGCGACGCCGTCTGTTTGTTCAAAGAATTCGTCATTGAATAGAAAGTACGTTGAGGAGAGTATATGTTCAAACAAGGCCGTCATTTCTGCACTGAATAAGTTACCAATAAGATGTAACGATTCCATTAAAGGCACTTTGGTAAACAGTGAGACCACATCAAAGCTGACTAATAAATCCGAGCTGCTAAGCTTAACTTCCTTCAAGCGACTGACAAAATCCTCGGAATTACGTATATGGTGGCAACACTTACCCACATACGGCTTTAGTAGTGAGGCCAGATAATTTGATGTAGAATGGGTGGCAGCACCAATATTACTCACTATTAATCGTAGTGGGGCACCATCCTTGTGTATCTTGGGAAGACCGTAGAGTCTTGGTGGTACTGCATTGTGTGGTCTCAATCTCTTGATAATTTGTTCAGGTAGAGAACAGTCCTTCAAAAGGGTAGCAGTTTTCCTTGAAATTCGGCTTGTTGGGTCCTTTTCAATTCTGCGGTACGTGGAATCATTTAGCTGACAATATATCTTCTCGTTGTAGGCTTCCCTTGTCAGAAGAACTGTGGCGTTACCCTTATCCGCAGGTAGTACGACTGTGCTAGTATCTTCTCTGAGGCTGCGGAGAGCAGCTCTTTCAGCTGGCGAGATGTTACTCCGTTGTGGCGCACATTTCAGCAACGTTCCGCAAGATTCACGTCGAATTTCGTCTGCATTATCCGCAGGGAGACGTCTAATGGCTTCCTCAATGGAACTGATGAAATCCGTTAAAGGCAGTGAAACAGGAGTAGGGGCGAAGTTTAAACCTTTCGCAAGCACTGACATCGTCGCATCGTCAAATGATTTCTCCGTAAGGTTCACCACGGATCGTCCAGAGATAGCTTCTTGCGGCTTTCTTGTTACGAGTTGGCTAAACTTCGCACTTTGCCTGTTCGTACTGTTCCTGTGAGCCCAGTCTGCCTTGGCCCAGGATACACCGTCAATCCAGTCCCAGCTAAGGGAAGAACATCTTGCTGCAATCTTCAGATGTAAATAATATAAATTCCTGGCAACAGTGTCTAACTCACGACGCGTATAACGGATTCGTTCTCTTAATAAAGCCAGACTCGCCTTGCGTTTTATATTGTTGGCGGCCACACTATTAATAAAATGAACAACTCTGGCGAAAGTTGGAATCAAGTTATTGTTTCTACATTTCAGTAAAAAATTTAGTGAACACAGCAACCTGGCTCTTTTCTCACGCAATTTATCCAGTACGTGGATATCCTGAACCATCTCCTCCCCGTAAAGGTATTTGATGTGACTTCTGAAATTTTCCCGGCGTATTTGTTCTTCTAATAATTTCCGGGTATGCAGCCGGATCCCGTCGACATTCTGCCACGATATTTCGGCCCAGAGACGTCCGGCCATCATCAGGTGAGTACACAACTACTGAAGAGCCCAGGTGCAGTCGCGGTATTTATACCGATTCTCGCGCACGTGTTGACATGCGCGGCATAGCCGAGTTGTACGTGCTGCCCTCGGTGGTGAAAGTAAAAGATCATCTAGTCATTGAGTATCGAATGACGCTGTCTATTCCGCTGTGAATGTATAATTTTAATAACAGGATTCCAAGTTTTATCCAGTTGAA
The DNA here is from genome assembly GCF_023897955.1 of Schistocerca gregaria. NCBI lineage: Eukaryota > Metazoa > Arthropoda > Insecta > Orthoptera > Acrididae > Schistocerca > Schistocerca gregaria. The sequence goes on from NC_064924.1 coordinate 368,878,963, forward strand.
AGCCGTTGTCACGATTTATAAGATTATCGGCAAGACGTATTTCCACTGATTCCTTGATTACGGAATCCCAAAATCCGGAAACCGGAGCTAAAATTTTTGTTCCATTGTATTCCATTGAATGTCCCAATGAAATACAGTGCTCTGCTACTGCCGATTTTGACGGTTGCCGCAGACGGGTGTATCTTTCATGTTCTGTACATCGTTCATGGACAGTTCTTGTCGTCTGGCCAATATATGCAGAGCCACATTCACAGGGAATTTTGTAGACGCCTGCTTTCTTCAGTTGTAAATCGTCTTTAACGGATCCAACCAGGGCCCGGTTCTTTGCTGGTGGACGGAAGATAACCTTGATTTTATTCTTCTTCAGTAGTCGGCCTATTTTCGACGACACATTCCCGGCGTATGGAAGAAACGCAGTTGATTTAAAGTCGTCATCAGCGTCCTCAGTGCGCTGCTTCTTGTTATGACAGTTGCGCATGGCCTTTCTTATTTGGCGTGAAGTGTAGCCATTCTCTTTAAAAACCTTCTCCAAGTGTTCTAATTCTGCGTGGAGGTTTTCATCGTCCGATATTTCATGCGCTCGATGTATTAAGGTACTGAGAACACCGGCTGTTTGTGCTGGGTGGTGGCAGCTTGACGCCTGGAGATACAGATCTGTGTGAGTCGGTTTCCTGTACACAGAATGTCCTAATGACCCATCATTTTTACGGCATACTAGCACGTCTAGAAATGGTAAAGTGCCATCTTTTTCAATCTCCATCGTGAATTTGATGTTCTCATGTAAAGAGTTTAAATGATGAAGGAATTTCTCCAGTTCCTGTCTGCCATGAGGCCATACAACAAAAGTATCATCTACGTACCGCCAGAAGACTGTAGGCTTTAAGACAGCAGACTCAAGTGCTTTCTCCTCAAAGTCCTCCATAAACAGATTAGCTAGCACAGGGGACAAAGGGCTCCCCATGGCGACGCCGTCTGTTTGTTCAAAGAATTCGTCATTGAATAGAAAGTACGTTGAGGAGAGTATATGTTCAAACAAGGCCGTCATTTCTGCACTGAATAAGTTACCAATAAGATGTAACGATTCCATTAAAGGCACTTTGGTAAACAGTGAGACCACATCAAAGCTGACTAATAAATCCGAGCTGCTAAGCTTAACTTCCTTCAAGCGACTGACAAAATCCTCGGAATTACGTATATGGTGGCAACACTTACCCACATACGGCTTTAGTAGTGAGGCCAGATAATTTGATGTAGAATGGGTGGCAGCACCAATATTACTCACTATTAATCGTAGTGGGGCACCATCCTTGTGTATCTTGGGAAGACCGTAGAGTCTTGGTGGTACTGCATTGTGTGGTCTCAATCTCTTGATAATTTGTTCAGGTAGAGAACAGTCCTTCAAAAGGGTAGCAGTTTTCCTTGAAATTCGGCTTGTTGGGTCCTTTTCAATTCTGCGGTACGTGGAATCATTTAGCTGACAATATATCTTCTCGTTGTAGGCTTCCCTTGTCAGAAGAACTGTGGCGTTACCCTTATCCGCAGGTAGTACGACTGTGCTAGTATCTTCTCTGAGGCTGCGGAGAGCAGCTCTTTCAGCTGGCGAGATGTTACTCCGTTGTGGCGCACATTTCAGCAACGTTCCGCAAGATTCACGTCGAATTTCGTCTGCATTATCCGCAGGGAGACGTCTAATGGCTTCCTCAATGGAACTGATGAAATCCGTTAAAGGCAGTGAAACAGGAGTAGGGGCGAAGTTTAAACCTTTCGCAAGCACTGACATCGTCGCATCGTCAAATGATTTCTCCGTAAGGTTCACCACGGATCGTCCAGAGATAGCTTCTTGCGGCTTTCTTGTTACGAGTTGGCTAAACTTCGCACTTTGCCTGTTCGTACTGTTCCTGTGAGCCCAGTCTGCCTTGGCCCAGGATACACCGTCAATCCAGTCCCAGCTAAGGGAAGAACATCTTGCTGCAATCTTCAGATGTAAATAATATAAATTCCTGGCAACAGTGTCTAACTCACGACGCGTATAACGGATTCGTTCTCTTAATAAAGCCAGACTCGCCTTGCGTTTTATATTGTTGGCGGCCACACTATTAATAAAATGAACAACTCTGGCGAAAGTTGGAATCAAGTTATTGTTTCTACATTTCAGTAAAAAATTTAGTGAACACAGCAACCTGGCTCTTTTCTCACGCAATTTATCCAGTACGTGGATATCCTGAACCATCTCCTCCCCGTAAAGGTATTTGATGTGACTTCTGAAATTTTCCCGGCGTATTTGTTCTTCTAATAATTTCCGGGTATGCAGCCGGATCCCGTCGACATTCTGCCACGATATTTCGGCCCAGAGACGTCCGGCCATCATCAGGTGAGTACACAACTACTGAAGAGCCCAGGTGCAGTCGCGGTATTTATACCGATTCTCGCGCACGTGTTGACATGCGCGGCATAGCCGAGTTGTACGTGCTGCCCTCGGTGGTGAAAGTAAAAGATCATCTAGTCATTGAGTATCGAATGACGCTGTCTATTCCGCTGTGAATGTATAATTTTAATAACAGGATTCCAAGTTTTATCCAGTTGAAAGCCGTTGTCACGATTTATAAGATTATCGGCAAGACGTATTTCCACTGATTCCTTGATTACGGAATCCCAAAATCCGGAAACCGGAGCTAAAATTTTTGTTCCATTGTATTCCATTGAATGTCCCAATGAAATACAGTGCTCTGCTACTGCCGATTTTGACGGTTGCCGCAGACAGGTGTATCTTTCATGTTCTGTACATCGTTCATGGACAGTTCTTGTCGTCTGGCCAATATATGCAGAGCCACATTCACAGGGAATTTTGTAGACGCCTGCTTTCTTCAGTTGTAAATCGTCTTTAACGGATCCAACCAGGGCCCGGTTCTTTGCTGGTGGACGGAAGATAACCTTGATTTTATTCTTCTTCAGTAGTCGGCCTATTTTCGACGACACATTCCCGGCGTATGGAAGAAACGCAGTTGATTTAAAGTCGTCATCAGCGTCCTCAGTGCGCTGCTTCTTGTTATGACAGTTGCGCATGGCCTTTCTTATTTGGCGTGAAGTGTAGCCATTCTCTTTAAAAACCTTCTCCAAGTGTTCTAATTCTGCGTGGAGGTTTTCATCGTCCGATATTTCATGCGCTCGATGTATTAAGGTACTGAGAACACCGGCTGTTTGTGCTGGGTGGTGGCAGCTTGACGCCTGGAGATACAGATCTGTGTGAGTCGGTTTCCTGGACACAGAATGTCCTAATGACCCATCATTTTTACGGCATACTAGCACGTCTAGAAATGGTAAAGTGCCATCTTTTTCAATCTCCATCGTGAATTTGATGTTCTCATGTAAAGAGTTTAAATGATGAAGGAATTTCTCCAGTTCCTGTCTGCCATGAGGCCATACAACAAAAGTATCATCTACGTACCGCCAGAAGACTGTAGGCTTTAAGACAGCAGACTCAAGTGCTTTCTCCTCAAAGTCCTCCATAAACAGATTAGCTACCACAGGGGACAAAGGGCTCCCCATGTCGACGCCGTCTGTTTGTTCAAAGAATTCGTCATTGAATAGAAAGTACGTTGAGGAGAGTATATGTTCAAACAAGGCCGTCATTTCTGCACTGAATAAGTTACCAATAAGATGTAACGATTCCATTAAAGGCACTTTGGTAAACAGTGAGACCACATCAAAGCTGACTAATAAATCCGAGCTGCTAAGCTTAACTTCCTTCAAGCGACTGACAAAATCCTCGGAATTACGTATATGGTGGCAACACTTACCCACATACGGCTTTAGTAGTGAGGCCAGATATTTTGATGTAGAATAGGTGGCAGCACCAATATTACTCACTATTAATCGTAGTGGGGCACCATCCTTGTGTATCTTGGGAAGACCGTAGAGTCTTGGTGGTACTGCATTGTGTGGTCTCAATCTCTTGATAATTTGTTCAGGTAGAGAACAGTCCTTCAAAAGGGTAGCAGTTTTCCTTGAAATTCGGCTTGTTGGGTCCTTTTCAATTCTGCGGTACGTGGAATCATTTAGCTGACAATATATCTTCTCGTTGTAGGCTTCCCTTGTCAGAAGAACTGTGGCGTTACCCTTATCCGCAGGTAGTACGACTGTGCTAGTATCTTCTCTGAGGCTGCGGAGAGCAGCTCTTTCAGCTGGCGAGATGTTACTCCGTTGTGGCGCACATTTCAGCAACGTTCGGCAAGATTCACGTCGAATTTCGTCTGCATTATCCGCAGGGAGACGTCTAATGGCTTCCTCAATGGAACTGATGAAATCCGTTAAAGGCAGTGAAACAGGAGTAGGGGCGAAGTTTAAACCTTTCGCAAGCACTGACATCGTCGCATCGTCAAATGATTTCTCCGTAAGGTTCACCACGGATCGTCCAGAGATAGCTTCTTGCGGCTTTCTTGTTACGAGTTGGCTAAACTTCGCACTTTGCCTGTTCGTACTGTTCCTGTGAGCCCAGTCTGCCTTGGCCCAGGATACACCGTCAATCCAGTCCCAGCTAAGGGAAGAACATCTTGCTGCAATCTTCAGATGTAAATAATATAAATTCCTGGCAACAGTGTCTAACTCACGACGCGTATAACGGATTCGTTCTCTTAATAAAGCCAGACTCGCCTTGCGTTTTATATTGTTGGCGGCCACACTATTAATAAAATGAACAACTCTGGCGAAAGTTGGAATCAAGTTATTGTTTCTACATTTCAGTAAAAAATTTAGTGAACACAGCAACCTGGCTCTTTTCTCACGCAATTTATCCAGTACGTGGATATCCTGAACCATCTCCTCCCCGTAAAGGTATTTGATGTGACTTCTGAAATTTTCCCGGCGTATTTGTTCTTCTAATAATTTCCGGGTATGCAGCCGGATCCCGTCGACATTCTGCCACGATATTTCGGCCCAGAGACGTCCGGCCATCATCAGGTGAGTACACAACTACTGAAGAGCCCAGGTGCAGTCGCGGTATTTATACCGATTCTCGCGCACGTGTTGACATGCGCGGCATAGCCGAGTTGTACGTGCTGCCCTCGGTGGTGAAAGTAAAAGATCATCTGGTCATTGAGTATCGAATGACGCTGTCTATTCCGCTGTGAATGTATAATTTTAATAACAGGATTCCAAGTTTTATCCAGTTGAAAGCCGTTGTCACGATTTATAAGATTATCGGCAAGACGTATTTCCACTGATTCCTTGATTACGGAATCCCAAAATCCGGAAACCGGAGCTAAAATTTTTGTTCCATTGTATTCCATTGAATGTCCCAATGAAATACAGTGCTCTGCTACTGCCGATTTTGACGGTTGCCGCAGACGGGTGTATCTTTCATGTTCTGTACATCGTTCATGGACAGTTCTTGTCGTCTGGCCAATATATGCAGAGCCACATTCACAGGGAATTTTGTAGACGCCTGCTTTCTTCAGTTGTAAATCGTCTTTAACGGATCCAACCAGGGCCCGGTTCTTTGCTGGTGGACGGAAGATAACCTTGATTTTATTCTTCTTCAGTAGTCGGCCTATTTTCGACGACACATTCCCGGCGTATGGAAGAAACGCAGTTGATTTAAAGTCGTCATCAGCGTCCTCAGTGCGCTGCTTCTTGTTATGACAGTTGCGCATGGCCTTTCTTATTTGGCGTGAAGTGTAGCCATTCTCTTTAAAAACCTTCTCCAAGTGTTCTAATTCTGCGTGGAGGTTTTCATCGTCCGATATTTCATGCGCTCGATGTATTAAGGTACTGAGAACACCGGCTGTTTGTGCTGGGTGGTGGCAGCTTGACGCCTGGAGATACAGATCTGTGTGAGTCGGTTTCCTGGACACAGAATGTCCTAATGACCCATCATTTTTACGGCATACTAGCACGTCTAGAAATGGTAAAGTGCCATCTTTTTCAATCTCCATCGTGAATTTGATGTTCTCATGTAAAGAGTTTAAATGATGAAGGAATTTCTCCAGTTCCTGTCTGCCATGAGGCCATACAACAAAAGTATCATCTACGTACCGCCAGAAGACTGTAGGCTTTAAGACAGCAGACTCAAGTGCTTTCTCCTCAAAGTCCTCCATAAACAGATTAGCTACCACAGGGGACAAAGGGCTCCCCATGTCGACGCCGTCTGTTTGTTCAAAGAATTCGTCATTGAATAGAAAGTACGTTGAGGAGAGTATATGTTCAAACAAGGCCGTCATTTCTGCACTGAATAAGTTACCAATAAGATGTAACGATTCCATTAAAGGCACTTTGGTAAACAGTGAGACCACATCAAAGCTGACTAATAAATCCGAGCTGCTAAGCTTAACTTCCTTCAAGCGACTGACAAAATCCTCGGAATTACGTATATGGTGGCAACACTTACCCACATACGGCTTTAGTAGTGAGGCCAGATATTTTGATGTAGAATAGGTGGCAGCACCAATATTACTCACTATTAATCGTAGTGGGGCACCATCCTTGTGTATCTTGGGAAGACCGTAGAGTCTTGGTGGTACTGCATTGTGTGGTCTCAATCTCTTGATAATTTGTTCAGGTAGAGAACAGTCCTTCAAAAGGGTAGCAGTTTTCCTTGAAATTCGGCTTGTTGGGTCCTTTTCAATTCTGCGGTACGTGGAATCATTTAGCTGACAATATATCTTCTCGTTGTAGGCTTCCCTTGTCAGAAGAACTGTGGCGTTACCCTTATCCGCAGGTAGTACGACTGTGCTAGTATCTTCTCTGAGGCTGCGGAGAGCAGCTCTTTCAGCTGGCGAGATGTTACTCCGTTGTGGCGCACATTTCAGCAACGTTCGGCAAGATTCACGTCGAATTTCGTCTGCATTATCCGCAGGGAGACGTCTAATGGCTTCCTCAATGGAACTGATGAAATCCGTTAAAGGCAGTGAAACAGGAGTAGGGGCGAAGTTTAAACCTTTCGCAAGCACTGACATCGTCGCATCGTCAAATGATTTCTCCGTAAGGTTCACCACGGATCGTCCAGAGATAGCTTCTTGCGGCTTTCTTGTTACGAGTTGGCTAAACTTCGCACTTTGCCTGTTCGTACTGTTCCTGTGAGCCCAGTCTGCCTTGGCCCAGGATACACCGTCAATCCAGTCCCAGCTAAGGGAAGAACATCTTGCTGCAATCTTCAGATGTAAATAATATAAATTCCTGGCAACAGTGTCTAACTCACGACGCGTATAACGGATTCGTTCTCTTAATAAAGCCAGACTCGCCTTGCGTTTTATATTGTTGGCGGCCACACTATTAATAAAATGAACAACTCTGGCGAAAGTTGGAATCAAGTTATTGTTTCTACATTTCAGTAAAAAATTTAGTGAACACAGCAACCTGGCTCTTTTCTCACGCAATTTATCCAGTACGTGGATATCCTGAACCATCTCCTCCCCGTAAAGGTATTTGATGTGACTTCTGAAATTTTCCCGGCGTATTTGTTCTTCTAATAATTTCCGGGTATGCAGCCGGATCCCGTCGACATTCTGCCACGATATTTCGGCCCAGAGACGTCCGGCCATCATCAGGTGAGTACACAACTACTGAAGAGCCCAGGTGCAGTCGCGGTATTTATACCGATTCTCGCGCACGTGTTGACATGCGCGGCATAGCCGAGTTGTACGTGCTGCCCTCGGTGGTGAAAGTAAAAGATCATCTAGTCATTGAGTATCGAATGACGCTGTCTATTCCGCTGTGAATGTATAATTTTAATAACAGGATTCCAAGTTTTATCCAGTTGAAAGCCGTTGTCACGATTTATAAGATTATCGGCAAGACGTATTTCCACTGATTCCTTGATTACGGAATCCCAAAATCCGGAAACCGGAGCTAAAATTTTTGTTCCATTGTATTCCATTGAATGTCCCAATGAAATACAGTGCTCTGCTACTGCCGATTTTGACGGTTGCCGCAGACGGGTGTATCTTTCATGTTCTGTACATCGTTCATGGACAGTTCTTGTCGTCTGGCCAATATATGCAGAGCCACATTCACAGGGAATTTTGTAGACGCCTGCTTTCTTCAGTTGTAAATCGTCTTTAACGGATCCAACCAGGGCCCGGTTCTTTGCTGGTGGACGGAAGATAACCTTGATTTTATTCTTCTTCAGTAGTCGGCCTATTTTCAACGACACATTCCCGGCGTATGGAAGAAACGCAGTTGATTTAAAGTCGTCATCAGCGTCCTCAGTGCGCTGCTTCTTGTTATGACAGTTGCGCATGGCCTTTCTTATTTGGCGTGAAGTGTAGCCATTCTCTTTAAAAACCTTCTCCAAGTGTTCTAATTCTGCGTGGAGGTTTTCATCGTCCGATATTTCATGCGCTCGATGTATTAAGGTACAGAACATGAAAGATACACCCGTCTGCGGCAACCGTCAAAATCGGCAGTAGCAGAGCACTGTATTTCATTGGGACATTCAATGGAATACAATGGAACAAAAATTTTAGCTCCGGTTTCCGGATTTTGGGATTCCGTAATCAAGGAATCAGTGGAAATACGTCTTGCCGATAATCTTATAAATCGTGACAACGGCTTTCAACTGGATAAAACTTGGAATCCTGTTATTAAAATTATACATTCACAGCGGAATAGACAGCGTCATTCGATACTCAATGACTAGATGATCTTTTACTTTCACCACCGAGGGCAGCACGTACAACTCGGCTATGCCGCGCATGTCAACACGTGCGCGAGAATCGGTATAAATACCGCGACTGCACCTGGGCTCTTCAGTAGTTGTGTACTCACCTGATGATGGCCGGACGTCTCTGGGCCGAAATATCGTGGCAGAATGTCGACGGGATCCGGCTGCATACCCGGAAATTATTAGAAGAACAAATACGCCGGGAAAATTTCAGAAGTCACATCAAATACCTTTACGGGGAGGAGATGGTTCAGGATATCCACGTACTGGATAAATTGCGTGAGAAAAGAGCCAGGTTGCTGTGTTCACTAAATTTTTTACTGAAATGTAGAAACAATAACTTGATTCCAACTTTCGCCAGAGTTGTTCATTTTATTAATAGTGTGGCCGCCAACAATATAAAACGCAAGGCGAGTCTGGCTTTATTAAGAGAACGAATCCGTTATACGCGTCGTGAGTTAGACACTGTTGCCAGGAATTTATATTATTTACATCTGAAGATTGCAGCAAGATGTTCTTCCCTTAGCTGGGACTGGATTGACGGTGTATCCTGGGCCAAGGCAGACTGGGCTCACAGGAACAGTACGAACAGGCAAAGTGCGAAGTTTAGCCAACTCGTAACAAGAAAGCCGCAAGAAGCTATCTCTGGACGATCCGTGGTGAACCTTACGGAGAAATCATTTGACGATGCGACGATGTCAGTGCTTGCGAAAGGTTTAAACTTCGCCCCTACTCCTGTTTCACTGCCTTTAACGGATTTCATCAGTTCCATTGAGGAAGCCATTAGACGTCTCCCTGCGGATAATGCAGACGAAATTCGACGTGAATCTTGCCGAACGTTGCTGAAATGTGCGCCACAACGGAGTAACATCTCGCCAGCTGAAAGAGCTGCTCTCCGCAGCCTCAGAGAAGATACTAGCACAGTCGTACTACCTGCGGATAAGGGTAACGCCACAGTTCTTCTGACAAGGGAAGCCTACAACGAGAAGATATATTGTCAGCTAAATGATTCCACGTACCGCAGAATTGAAAAGGACCCAACAAGCCGAATTTCAAGGAAAACTGCTACCCTTTTGAAGGACTGTTCTCTACCTGAACAAATTATCAAGAGATTGAGACCACACAATGCAGTACCACCAAGACTCTACGGTCTTCCCAAGATACACAAGGATGGTGCCCCACTACGATTAATAGTGAGTAATATTGGTGCTGCCACCTATTCTACATCAAAATATCTGGCCTCACTACTAAAGCCGTATGTGGGTAAGTGTTGCCACCATATACGTAATTCCGAGGATTTTGTCAGTCGCTTGAAGGAAGTTAAGCTTAGCAGCTCGGATTTATTAGTCAGCTTTGATGTGGTCTCACTGTTTACCAAAGTGCCTTTAATGGAATCGTTACATCTTATTGGTAACTTATTCAGTGCAGAAATGACGGCCTTGTTTGAACATATACTCTCCTCAACGTACTTTCTATTCAATGACGAATTCTTTGAACAAACAGACGGCGTCGCCATGGGGAGCCCTTTGTCCCCTGTGGTAGCTAATCTGTTTATGGAGGACTTTGAGGAGAAAGCACTTGAGTCTGCTGTCTTAAAGCCTACAGTCTTCTGGCGGTACGTAGATGATACTTTTGTTGTATGGCCTCATGGCAGACAGGAACTGGAGAAATTCCTTCATCATTTAAACTCTTTACATGAGAACATCAAATTCACGATGGAGATTGAAAAAGATGGCACTTTATCATTTCTAGACGTGCTAGTATGCCGTAAAAATGATGGGTCATTAGGACATTCTGTGTACAGGAAACCGACTCACACAGATCTGTATCTCCAGGCGTCAAGCTGCCACCACCCAGCACAAACAGCCGGTGTTCTCAGTACCTTAATACATCGAGCGCATGAAATATCGGACGATGAAAACCTCCACGCAGAATTAGAACACTTGGAGAAGGTTTTTAAAGAGAATGGCTACACTTCACGCCAAATAAGAAAGGCCATGCGCAACTGTCATAACAAGAAGCAGCGCACTGAGGACGCTGATGACGACTTTAAATCAACTGCGTTTCTTCCATACGCCGGGAATGTGTCGTCGAAAATAGGCCGACTACTGAAGAAGAATAAAATCAAGGTTATCTTCCGTCCACCAGCAAAGAACCGGGCCCTGGTTGGATCCGTTAAAGACGATTTACAACTGAAGAAAGCAGGCGTCTACAAAATTCCCTGTGAATGTGGCTCTGCATATATTGGCCAGACGACAAGAACTGTCCATGAACGATGTACAGAACATGAAAGATACACCCGTCTGCGGCAACCGTCAAAATCGGCAGTAGCAGAGCACTGTATTTCATTGGGACATTCAATGGAATACAATGGAACAAAAATTTTAGCTCCGGTTTCCGGATTTTGGGATTCCGTAATCAAGGAATCAGTGGAAATACGTCTTGCCGATAATCTTATAAATCGTGACAACGGCTTTCAACTGGATAAAACTTGGAATCCTGTTATTAAAATTATACATTCACAGCGGAATAGACAGCGTCATTCGATACTCAATGACTAGATGATCTTTTACTTTCACCACCGAGGGCAGCACGTACAACTCGGCTATGCCGCGCATGTCAACACGTGCGCGAGAATCGGTATAAATACCGCGACTGCACCTGGGCTCTTCAGTAGTTGTGTACTCACCTGATGATGGCCGGACGTCTCTGGGCCGAAATATCGTGGCAGAATGTCGACGGGATCCGGCTGCATACCCGGAAATTATTAGAAGAACAAATACGCCGGGAAAATTTCAGAAGTCACATCAAATACCTTTACGGGGAGGAGATGGTTCAGGATATCCACGTACTGGATAAATTGCGTGAGAAAAGAGCCAGGTTGCTGTGTTCACTAAATTTTTTACTGAAATGTAGAAACAATAACTTGATTCCAACTTTCGCCAGAGTTGTTCATTTTATTAATAGTGTGGCCGCCAACAATATAAAACGCAAGGCGAGTCTGGCTTTATTAAGAGAACGAATCCGTTATACGCGTCGTGAGTTAGACACTGTTGCCAGGAATTTATATTATTTACATCTGAAGATTGCAGCAAGATGTTCTTCCCTTAGCTGGGACTGGATTGACGGTGTATCCTGGGCCAAGGCAGACTGGGCTCACAGGAACAGTACGAACAGGCAAAGTGCGAAGTTTAGCCAACTCGTAACAAGAAAGCCGCAAGAAGCTATCTCTGGACGATCCGTGGTGAACCTTACGGAGAAATCATTTGACGATGCGACGATGTCAGTGCTTGCGAAAGGTTTAAACTTCGCCCCTACTCCTGTTTCACTGCCTTTAACGGATTTCATCAGTTCCATTGAGGAAGCCATTAGACGTCTCCCTGCGGATAATGCAGACGAAATTCGACGTGAATCTTGCCGAACGTTGCTGAAATGTGCGCCACAACGGAGTAACATCTCGCCAGCTGAAAGAGCTGCTCTCCGCAGCCTCAGAGAAGATACTAGCACAGTCGTACTACCTGCGGATAAGGGTAACGCCACAGTTCTTCTGACAAGGGAAGCCTACAACGAGAAGATATATTGTCAGCTAAATGATTCCACGTACCGCAGAATTGAAAAGGACCCAACAAGCCGAATTTCAAGGAAAACTGCTACCCTTTTGAAGGACTGTTCTCTACCTGAACAAATTATCAAGAGATTGAGACCACACAATGCAGTACCACCAAGACTCTACGGTCTTCCCAAGATACACAAGGATGGTGCCCCACTACGATTAATAGTGAGTAATATTGGTGCTGCCACCTATTCTACATCAAAATATCTGGCCTCACTACTAAAGCCGTATGTGGGTAAGTGTTGCCACCATATACGTAATTCCGAGGATTTTGTCAGTCGCTTGAAGGAAGTTAAGCTTAGCAGCTCGGATTTATTAGTCAGCTTTGATGTGGTCTCACTGTTTACCAAAGTGCCTTTAATGGAATCGTTACATCTTATTGGTAACTTATTCAGTGCAGAAATGACGGCCTTGTTTGAACATATACTCTCCTCAACGTACTTTCTATTCAATGACGAATTCTTTGAACAAACAGACGGCGTCGCCATGGGGAGCCCTTTGTCCCCTGTGGTAGCTAATCTGTTTATGGAGGACTTTGAGGAGAAAGCACTTGAGTCTGCTGTCTTAAAGCCTACAGTCTTCTGGCGGTACGTAGATGATACTTTTGTTGTATGGCCTCATGGCAGACAGGAACTGGAGAAATTCCTTCATCATTTAAACTCTTTACATGAGAACATCAAATTCACGATGGAGATTGAAAAAGATGGCACTTTACCATTTCTAGACGTGCTAGTATGCCGTAAAAATGATGGGTCATTAGGACATTCTGTGTACAGGAAACCGACTCACACAGATCTGTATCTCCAGGCGTCAAGCTGCCACCACCCAGCACAAACAGCCGGTGTTCTCAGTACCTTAATACATCGAGCGCATGAAATATCGGACGATGAAAACCTCCACGCAGAATTAGAACACTTGGAGAAGGTTTTTAAAGAGAATGGCTACACTTCACGCCAAATAAGAAAGGCCATGCGCAACTGTCATAACAAGAAGCAGCGCACTGAGGACGCTGATGACGACTTTAAATCAACTGCGTTTCTTCCATACGCCGGGAATGTGTCGTCGAAAATAGGCCGACTACTGAAGAAGAATAAAATCAAGGTTATCTTCCGTCCACCAGCAAAGAACCGGGCCCTGGTTGGATCCGTTAAAGACGATTTACAACTGAAGAAAGCAGGCGTCTACAAAATTCCCTGTGAATGTGGCTCTGCATATATTGGCCAGACGACAAGAACTGTCCATGAACGATGTACAGAACATGAAAGATACACCCGTCTGCGGCAACCGTCAAAATCGGCAGTAGCAGAGCACTGTATTTCATTGGGACATTCAATGGAATACAATGGAACAAAAATTTTAGCTCCGGTTTCCGGATTTTGGGATTCCGTAATCAAGGAATCAGTGGAAATACGTCTTGCCGATAATCTTATAAATCGTGACAACGGCTTTCAACTGGATAAAACTTGGAATCCTGTTATTAAAATTATACATTCACAGCGGAATAGACAGCGTCATTCGATACTCAATGACTAGATGATCTTTTACTTTCACCACCGAGGGCAGCACGTACAACTCGGCTATGCCGCGCATGTCAACACGTGCGCGAGAATCGGTATAAATACCGCGACTGCACCTGGGCTCTTCAGTAGTTGTGTACTCACCTGATGATGGCCGGACGTCTCTGGGCCGAAATATCGTGGCAGAATGTCGACGGGATCCGGCTGCATACCCGGAAATTATTAGAAGAACAAATACGCCGGGAAAATTTCAGAAGTCACATCAAATACCTTTACGGGGAGGAGATGGTTCAGGATATCCACGTACTGGATAAATTGCGTGAGAAAAGAGCCAGGTTGCTGTGTTCACTAAATTTTTTACTGAAATGTAGAAACAATAACTTGATTCCAACTTTCGCCAGAGTTGTTCATTTTATTAATAGTGTGGCCGCCAACAATATAAAACGCAAGGCGAGTCTGGCTTTATTAAGAGAACGAATCCGTTATACGCGTCGTGAGTTAGACACTGTTGCCAGGAATTTATATTATTTACATCTGAAGATTGCAGCAAGATGTTCTTCCCTTAGCTGGGACTGGATTGACGGTGTATCCTGGGCCAAGGCAGACTGGGCTCACAGGAACAGTACGAACAGGCAAAGTGCGAAGTTTAGCCAACTCGTAACAAGAAAGCCGCAAGAAGCTATCTCTGGACGATCCGTGGTGAACCTTACGGAGAAATCATTTGACGATGCGACGATGTCAGTGCTTGCGAAAGGTTTAAACTTCGCCCCTACTCCTGTTTCACTGCCTTTAACGGATTTCATCAGTTCCATTGAGGAAGCCATTAGACGTCTCCCTGCGGATAATGCAGACGAAATTCGACGTGAATCTTGCCGAACGTTGCTGAAATGTGCGCCACAACGGAGTAACATCTCGCCAGCTGAAAGAGCTGCTCTCCGCAGCCTCAGAGAAGATACTAGCACAGTCGTACTACCTGCGGATAAGGGTAACGCCACAGTTCTTCTGACAAGGGAAGCCTACAACGAGAAGATATATTGTCAGCTAAATGATTCCACGTACCGCAGAATTGAAAAGGACCCAACAAGCCGAATTTCAAGGAAAACTGCTACCCTTTTGAAGGACTGTTCTCTACCTGAACAAATTATCAAGAGATTGAGACCACACAATGCAGTACCACCAAGACTCTACGGTCTTCCCAAGATACACAAGGATGGTGCCCCACTACGATTAATAGTGAGTAATATTGGTGCTGCCACCTATTCTACATCAAAATATCTGGCCTCACTACTAAAGCCGTATGTGGGTAAGTGTTGCCACCATATACGTAATTCCGAGGATTTTGTCAGTCGCTTGAAGGAAGTTAAGCTTAGCAGCTCGGATTTATTAGTCAGCTTTGATGTGGTCTCACTGTTTACCAAAGTGCCTTTAATGGAATCGTTACATCTTATTGGTAACTTATTCAGTGCAGAAATGACGGCCTTGTTTGAACATATACTCTCCTCAACGTACTTTCTATTCAATGACGAATTCTTTGAACAAACAGACGGCGTCGACATGGGGAGCCCTTTGTCCCCTGTGGTAGCTAATCTGTTTATGGAGGACTTTGAGGAGAAAGCACTTGAGTCTGCTGTCTTAAAGCCTACAGTCTTCTGGCGGTACGTAGATGATACTTTTGTTGTATGGCCTCATGGCAGACAGGAACTGGAGAAATTCCTTCATCATTTAAACTCTTTACATGAGAACATCAAATTCACGATGGAGATTGAAAAAGATGGCACTTTACCATTTCTAGACGTGCTAGTATGCCGTAAAAATGATGGGTCATTAGGACATTCTGTGTCCAGGAAACCGACTCACACAGATCTGTATCTCCAGGCGTCAAGCTGCCACCACCCAGCACAAACAGCCGGTGTTCTCAGTACCTTAATACATCGAGCGCATGAAATATCGGACGATGAAAACCTCCACGCAGAATTAGAACACTTGGAGAAGGTTTTTAAAGAGAATGGCTACACTTCACGCCAAATAAGAAAGGCCATGCGCAACTGTCATAACAAGAAGCAGCGCACTGAGGACGCTGATGACGACTTTAAATCAACTGCGTTTCTTCCATACGCCGGGAATGTGTCGTCGAAAATAGGCCGACTACTGAAGAAGAATAAAATCAAGGTTATCTTCCGTCCACCAGCAAAGAACCGGGCCCTGGTTGGATCCGTTAAAGACGATTTACAACTGAAGAAAGCAGGCGTCTACAAAATTCCCTGTGAATGTGGCTCTGCATATATTGGCCAGACGACAAGAACTGTCCATGAACGATGTACAGAACATGAAAGATACACCTGTCTGCGGCAACCGTCAAAATCGGCAGTAGCAGAGCACTGTATTTCATTGGGACATTCAATGGAATACAATGGAACAAAAATTTTAGCTCCGGTTTCCGGATTTTGGGATTCCGTAATCAAGGAATCAGTGGAAATACGTCTTGCCGATAATCTTATAAATCGTGACAACGGCTTTCAATTGGATAAAACTTGGAATCCGGTTATTAAAATTATACATTCACAGCGGAATAGACAGCGTCATTCGATACTCAATGACTAGATGATCTTTTACTTTCACCACCGAGGGCAGCACGTACAACTCGGCTATGCCGCGCATGTCAACACGTGCGCGAGAATCGGTATAAATACCGCGACTGCACCTGGGCTCTTCAGTAGTTGTGTACTCACCTGATGATGGCCGGACGTCTCTGGGCCGAAATATCGTGGCAGAATGTCGACGGGATCCGGCTGCATACCCGGAAATTATTAGAAGAACAAATACGCCGGGAAAATTTCAGAAGTCACATCAAATACCTTTACGGGGAGGAGATGGTTCAGGATATCCACGTACTGGATAAATTGCGTGAGAAAAGAGCCAGGTTGCTGTGTTCACTAAATTTTTTACTGAAATGTAGAAACAATAACTTGATTCCAACTTTCGCCAGAGTTGTTCATTTTATTAATAGTGTGGCCGCCAACAATATAAAACGCAAGGGGAGTCTGGCTTTATTAAGAGAACGAATCCGTTATACGCGTCGTGAGTTAGACACTGTTGCCAGGAATTTATATTATTTACATCTGAAGATTGCAGCAAGATAATCTTCCCTTAGCTGGGACTGGATTGACGGTGTATCCTGGGCCAAGGCAGACTGGGCTCACAGGAACAGTACGAACAGGCAAAGTGCGAAGTTTAGCCTACTCGTAACAAGAAAGCCGCAAGAAGCTATCTCTGGACGATCCGTGGTGAACCTTACGGAGAAATCATTTGACGATGCGACGATGTCAGTGCTTGCGAAAGGTTTAAACTTCGCCCCTACTCCTGTTTCACTGCCTTTAACGGATTTCATCAGTTCCATTGAGGAAGCCATTAGACGTCTCCCTGCGGATAATGCAGACGAAATTCGACGTGAATCTTGCCGAACGTTGCTGAAATGTGCGCCACAACGGAGTAACATCTCGCCAGCTGAAAGAGCTGCTCTCCGCAGCCTCAGAGAAGATACTAGCACAGTCGTACTACCTGCGGATAAGGGTAACGCCACAGTTCTTCTGACAAGGGAAGCCTACAACGAGAAGATATATTGTCAGCTAAATGATTCCACGTACCGCAGAATTGAAAAGGACCCAACAAGCCGAATTTCAAGGAAAACTGCTACCCTTTTGAAGGACTGTTCTCTACCTGAACAAATTATCAAGAGATTGAGACCACACAATGCAGTACCACCAAGACTCTACGGTCTTCCCAAGATACACAAGGATGGTGCCCCACTACGATTAATAGTGAGTAATATTGGTGCTGCCACCTATTCTACATCAAAATATCTGGCCTCACTACTAAAGCCGTATGTGGGTAAGTGTTGCCACCATATACGTAATACCGAGGATTTTGTCAGTCGCTTGAAGGAAGTTAAGCTTAGCAGCTCGGATTTATTAGTCAGCTTTGATGTGGTCTCACTGTTTACCAAAGTGCCTTTAATGGAATCGTTACATCTTATTGGTAACTTATTCAGTGCAGAAATGACGGCCTTGTTTGAACATATACTCTCCTCAACGTACTTTCTATTCAATGACGAATTTTTTGAACAAACAGACGGCGTCGACATGGGGAGCCCTTTGTCCCGTGTGGTAGCTAATCTGTTTATGGAGGACTTTGAGGAGAAAGCACTTGAGTCTGCTGTCTTAAAGCCTACAGTCTTCTGGCGGTACGTAGATGATACTTTTGTTGTATGGCCTCATGGCAGACAGGAACTGGAGAAATTCCTTCATCATTTAAACTCTTTACATGAGAACATCAAATTCACGATGGAGATTGAAAAAGATGGCACTTTACCATTTCTAGACGTGCTAGTATGCCGTAAAAATGATGGGTCATTAGGACATTCTGTGTACAGGAAACCGACTCACACAGATCTGTATCTCCAGGCGTCAAGCTGCCACCACCCAGCACAAACAGCCGGTGTTCTCAGTACCTTAATACATCGAGCGCATGAAATATCGGACGATGAAAACCTCCACGCAGAATTAGAACACTTGGAGAAGGTTTTTAAAGAGAATGGCTACACTTCACGCCAAATAAGAAAGGCCATGCGCAACTGTCATAACAAGAAGCAGCGCACTGAGGACGCTGATGACGACTTTAAATCAACTGCGTTTCTTCCATACGCCGGGAATGTGTCGTCGAAAATAGGCCGACTACTGAAGAAGAATAAAATCAAGGTTATCTTCCGTCCACCAGCAAAGAACCGGGCCCTGGTTGGATCCGTTAAAGACGATTTACAACTGAAGAAAGCAGGCGTCTACAAAATTCCCTGTGAATGTGGCTCTGCATATATTGGCCAGACGACAAGAACTGTCCATGAACGATGTACAGAACATGAAAGATACACCCGTCTGCGGCAACCGTCAAAATCGGCAGTAGCAGAGCACTGTATTTCATTGGGACATTCAATGGAATACAATGGAACAAAAATTTTAGCTCCGGTTTCCGGATTTTGGGATTCCGTAATCAAGGAATCAGTGGAAATACGTCTTGCCGATAATCTTATAAATCGTGACAACGGCTTTCAACTGGATAAAACTTGGAATCCTGTTATTAAAATTATACATTCACAGCGGAATAGACAGCGTCATTCGATACTCAATGACTAGATGATCTTTTACTTTCACCACCGAGGGCAGCACGTACAACTCGGCTATGCCGCGCATGTCAACACGTGCGCGAGAATCGGTATAAATACCGCGACTGCACCTGGGCTCTTCAGTAGTTGTGTACTCACCTGATGATGGCCGGACGTCTCTGGGCCGACATATCGTGGCAGAATGTCGACGGGATCCGGCTGCATACCCGGAAATTATTAGAAGAACAAATACGCCGGGAAAATTTCAGAAGTCACATCAAATACCTTTACGGGGAGGAGATGGTTCAGGATATCCACGTACTGGATAAATTGCGTGAGAAAAGAGCCAGGTTGCTGTGTTCACTAAATTTTTTACTGAAATGTAGAAACAATAACTTGATTCCAACTTTCGCCAGAGTTGTTCATTTTATTAATAGTGTGGCCGCCAACAATATAAAACGCAAGGCGAGTCTGGCTTTATTAAGAGAACGAATCCGTTATACGCGTCGTGAGTTAGACACTGTTGCCAGGAATTTATATTATTTACATCTGAAGATTGCAGCAAGATGTTCTTCCCTTAGCTGGGACTGGATTGACGGTGTATCCTGGGCCAAGGCAGACTGGGCTCACAGGAACAGTACGAACAGGCAAAGTGCGAAGTTTAGCCAACTCGTAACAAGAAAGCCGCAAGAAGCTATCTCTGGACGATCCGTGGTGAACCTTACGGAGAAATCATTTGACGATGCGACGATGTCAGTGCTTGCGAAAGGTTTAAACTTCGCCCCTACTCCTGTTTCACTGCCTTTAACGGATTTCATCAGTTCCATTGAGGAAGCCATTAGACGTCTCCCTGCGGATAATGCAGACGAAATTCGACGTGAATCTTGCCGAACGTTGCTGAAATGTGCGCCACAACGGAGTAACATCTCGCCAGCTGAAAGAGCTGCTCTCCGCAGCCTCAGAGAAGATACTAGCACAGTCGTACTACCTGCGGATAAGGGTAACGCCACAGTTCTTCTGACAAGGGAAGCCTACAACGAGAAGATATATTGTCAGCTAAATGATTCCACGTACCGCAGAATTGAAAAGGACCCAACAAGCCGAATTTCAAGGAAAACTGCTACCCTTTTGAAGGACTGTTCTCTACCTGAACAAATTATCAAGAGATTGAGACCACACAATGCAGTACCACCAAGACTCTACGGTCTTCCCAAGATACACAAGGATGGTGCCCCACTACGATTAATAGTGAGTAATATTGGTGCTGCCACCTATTCTACATCAAAATATCTGGCCTCACTACTAAAGCCGTATGTGGGTAAGTGTTGCCACCATATACGTAATTCCGAGGATTTTGTCAGTCGCTTGAAGGAAGTTAAGCTTAGCAGCTCGGATTTATTAGTCAGCTTTGATGTGGTCTCACTGTTTACCAAAGTGCCTTTAATGGAATCGTTACATCTTATTGGTAACTTATTCAGTGCAGAAATGACGGCCTTGTTTGAACATATACTCTCCTCAACGTACTTTCTATTCAATGACGAATTCTTTGAACAAACAGACGGCGTCGCCATGGGGAGCCCTTTGTCCCCTGTGCTAGCTAATCTGTTTATGGAGGACTTTGAGGAGAAAGCACTTGAGTCTGCTGTCTTAAAGCCTACAGTCTTCTGGCGGTACGTAGATGATACTTTTGTTGTATGGCCTCATGGCAGACAGGAACTGGAGAAATTCCTTCATCATTTAAACTCTTTACATGAGAACATCAAATTCACGATGGAGATTGAAAAAGATGGCACTTTACCATTTCTAGACGTGCCAGTATGCCGTAAAAATGATGGGTCATTAGGACATTCTGTGTACAGGAAACCGACCCACACAGATCTGTATCTCCAGGCGTCAAGCTGCCACCACCCAGCACAAACAGCCGGTGTTCTCAGTACCTTAATACATCGAGCGCATGAAATATCGGACGATGAAAACCTCCACGCAGAATTAGAACACTTGGAGAAGGTTTTTAAAGAGAATGGCTACACTTCACGCCAAATAAGAAAGGCCATGCGCAACTGTCATAACAAGAAGCAGCGCACTGAGGACGCTGATGACGACTTTAAATCAACTGCGTTTCTTCCATACGCCGGGAATGTGTCGTCGAAAATAGGCCGACTACTGAAGAAGAATAAAATCAAGGTTATCTTCCGTCCACCAGCAAAGAACCGGGCCCTGGTTGGATCCGTTAAAGACGATTTACAACTGAAGAAAGCAGGCGTCTACAAAATTCCCTGTGAATGTGGCTCTGCATATATTGGCCAGACGACAAGAACTGTCCATGAACGATGTACAGAACATGAAAGATACACCCGTCTGCGGCAACCGTCAAAATCGGCAGTAGCAGAGCACTGTATTTCATTGGGACATTCAATGGAATACAATGGAACAAAAATTTTAGCTCCGGTTTCCGGATTTTGGGATTCCGTAATCAAGGAATCAGTGGAAATACGTCTTGCCGATAATCTTATAAATCGTGACAACGGCTTTCAACTGGATAAAACTTGGAATCCTGTTATTAAAATTATACATTCACAGCGGAATAGACAGCGTCATTCGATACTCAATGACTAGATGATCTTTTACTTTCACCACCGAGGGCAGCACGTACAACTCGGCTATGCCGCGCATGTCAACACGTGCGCGAGAATCGGTATAAATACCGCGACTGCACCTGGGCTCTTCAGTAGTTGTGTACTCACCTGATGATGGCCGGACGTCTCTGGGCCGAAATATCGTGGCAGAATGTCGACGGGATCCGGCTGCATACCCGGAAATTATTAGAAGAACAAATACGCCGGGAAAATTTCAGAAGTCACATCAAATACCTTTACGGGGAGGAGATGGTTCAGGATATCCACGTACTGGATAAATTGCGTGAGAAAAGAGCCAGGTTGCTGTGTTCACTAAATTTTTTACTGAAATGTAGAAACAATAACTTGATTCCAACTTTCGCCAGAGTTGTTCATTTTATTAATAGTGTGGCCGCCAACAATATAAAACGCAAGGGGAGTCTGGCTTTATTAAGAGAACGAATCCGTTATACGCGTCGTGAGTTAGACACTGTTGCCAGGAATTTATATTATTTACATCTGAAGATTGCAGCAAGATGTTCTTCCCTTAGCTGGGACTGGATTGACGGTGTATCCTGGGCCAAGGCAGACTGGGCTCACAGGAACAGTACGAACAGGCAAAGTGCGAAGTTTAGCCTACTCGTAACAAGAAAGCCGCAAGAAGCTATCTCTGGACGATCCGTGGTGAACCTTACGGAGAAATCATTTGACGATGCGACGATGTCAGTGCTTGCGAAAGGTTTAAACTTCGCCCCTACTCCTGTTTCACTGCCTTTAACGGATTTCATCAGTTCCATTGAGGAAGCCATTAGACGTCTCCCTGCGGATAATGCAGACGAAATTCGACGTGAATCTTGCCGAACGTTGCTGAAATGTGCGCCACAACGGAGTAACATCTCGCCAGCTGAAAGAGCTGCTCTCCGCAGCCTCAGAGAAGATACTAGCACAGTCGTACTACCTGCGGATAAGGGTAACGCCACAGTTCTTCTGACAAGGGAAGCCTACAACGAGAAGATATATTGTCAGCTAAATGATTCCACGTACCGCAGAATTGAAAAGGACCCAACAAGCCGAATTTCAAGGAAAACTGCTACCCTTTTGAAGGACTGTTCTCTACCTGAACAAATTATCAAGAGATTGAGACCACACAATGCAGTACCACCAAGACTCTACGGTCTTCCCAAGATACACAAGGATGGTGCCCCACTACGATTAATAGTGAGTAATATTGGTGCTGCCACCTATTCTACATCAAAATATCTGGCCTCACTACTAAAGCCGTATGTGGGTAAGTGTTGCCACCATATACGTAATTCCGAGGATTTTGTCAGTCGCTTGAAGGAAGTTAAGCTTAGCAGCTCGGATTTATTAGTCAGCTTTGATGTGGTCTCACTGTTTACCAAAGTGCCTTTAATGGAATCGTTACATCTTATTGGTAACTTATTCAGTGCAGAAATGACGGCCTTGTTTGAACATATACTCTCCTCAACGTACTTTCTATTCAATGACGAATTCTTTGAACAAACAGACGGCGTCGCCATGGGGAGCCCTTTGTCCCCTGTGCTAGCTAATCTGTTTATGGAGGACTTTGAGGAGAAAGCACTTGAGTCTGCTGTCTTAAAGCCTACAGTCTTCTGGCGGTACGTAGATGATACTTTTGTTGTATGGCCTCATGGCAGACAGGAACTGGAGAAATTCCTTCATCATTTAAACTCTTTACATGAGAACATCAAATTCACGATGGAGATTGAAAAAGATGGCACTTTACCATTTCTAGACGTGCTAGTATGCCGTAAAAATGATGGGTCATTAGGACATTCTGTGTACAGGAAACCGACTCACACAGATCTGTATCTCCAGGCGTCAAGCTGCCACCACCCAGCACAAACAGCCGGTGTTCTCAGTACCTTAATACATCGAGCGCATGAAATATCGGACGATGAAAACCTCCACGCAGAATTAGAACACTTGGAGAAGGTTTTTAAAGAGAATGGCTACACTTCACGCCAAATAAGAAAGGCCATGCGCAACTGTCATAACAAGAAGCAGCGCACTGAGGACGCTGATGACGACTTTAAATCAACTGCGTTTCTTCCATACGCCGGGAATGTGTCGTCGAAAATAGGCCGACTACTGAAGAAGAATAAAATCAAGGTTATCTTCCGTCCACCAGCAAAGAACCGGGCCCTGGTTGGATCCGTTAAAGACGATTTACAACTGAAGAAAGCAGGCGTCTACAAAATTCCCTGTGAATGTGGCTCTGCATATATTGGCCAGACGACAAGAACTGTCCATGAACGATGTACAGAACATGAAAGATACACCCGTCTGCGGCAACCGTCAAAATCGGCAGTAGCAGAGCACTGTATTTCATTGGGACATTCAATGGAATACAATGGAACAAAAATTTTAGCTCCGGTTTCCGGATTTTGGGATTCCGTAATCAAGGAATCAGTGGAAATACGTCTTGCCGATAATCTTATAAATCGTGACAACGGCTTTCAACTGGATAAAACTTGGAATCCTGTTATTAAAATTATACATTCACAGCGGAATAGACAGCGTCATTCGATACTCAATGACTAGATGATCTTTTACTTTCACCACCGAGGGCAGCACGTACAACTCGGCTATGCCGCGCATGTCAACACGTGCGCGAGAATCGGTATAAATACCGCGACTGCACCTGGGCTCTTCAGTAGTTGTGTACTCACCTGATGATGGCCGGACGTCTCTGGGCCGAAATATCGTGGCAGAATGTCGACGGGATCCGGCTGCATACCCGGAAATTATTAGAAGAACAAATACGCCGGGAAAATTTCAGAAGTCACATCAAATACCTTTACGGGGAGGAGATGGTTCAGGATATCCACGTACTGGATAAATTGCGTGAGAAAAGAGCCAGGTTGCTGTGTTCACTAAATTTTTTACTGAAATGTAGAAACAATAACTTGATTCCAACTTTCGCCAGAGTTGTTCATTTTATTAATAGTGTGGCCGCCAACAATATAAAACGCAAGGCGAGTCTGGCTTTATTAAGAGAACGAATCCGTTATACGCGTCGTGAGTTAGACACTGTTGCCAGGAATTTATATTATTTACATCTGAAGATTGCAGCAAGATGTTCTTCCCTTAGCTGGGACTGGATTGACGGTGTATCCTGGGCCAAGGCAGACTGGGCTCACAGGAACAGTACGAACAGGCAAAGTGCGAAGTTTAGCCAACTCGTAACAAGAAAGCCGCAAGAAGCTATCTCTGGACGATCCGTGGTGAACCTTACGGAGAAATCATTTGACGATGCGACGATGTCAGTGCTTGCGAAAGGTTTAAACTTCGCCCCTACTCCTGTTTCACTGCCTTTAACGGATTTCATCAGTTCCATTGAGGAAGCCATTAGACGTCTCCCTGCGGATAATGCAGACGAAATTCGACGTGAATCTTGCCGAACGTTGCTGAAATGTGCGCCACAACGGAGTAACATCTCGCCAGCTGAAAGAGCTGCTCTCCGCAGCCTCAGAGAAGATACTAGCACAGTCGTACTACCTGCGGATAAGGGTAACGCCACAGTTCTTCTGACAAGGGAAGCCTACAACGAGAAGATATATTGTCAGCTAAATGATTCCACGTACCGCAGAATTGAAAAGGACCCAACAGCCGAATTTCAAGGAAAACTGCTACCCTTTTGAAGGACTGTTCTCTACCTGAACAAATTATCAAGAGATTGAGACCACACAATGCAGTACCACCAAGACTCTACGGTCTTCCCAAGATACACAAGGATGGTGCCCCACTACGATTAATAGTGAGTAATATTGGTGCTGCCACCTATTCTACATCAAAATATCTGGCCTCACTACTAAAGCCGTATGTGGGTAAGTGTTGCCACCATATACGTAATTCCGAGGATTTTGTCAGTCGCTTGAAGGAAGTTAAGCTTAGCAGCTCGGATTTATTAGTCAGCTTTGATGTGGTCTCACTGTTTACCAAAGTGCCTTTAATGGAATCGTTACATCTTATTGGTAACTTATTCAGTGCAGAAATGACGGCCTTGTTTGAACATATACTCTCCTCAACGTACTTTCTATTCAATGACGAATTCTTTGAACAAACAGACGGCGTCGCCATGGGGAGCCCTTTGTCCCCTGTGGTAGCTAATCTGTTTATGGAGGACTTTGAGGAGAAAGCACTTGAGTCTGCTGTCTTAAAGCCTACAGTCTTCTGGCGGTACGTAGATGATACTTTTGTTGTATGGCCTCATGGCAGACAGGAACTGGAGAAATTCCTTCATCATTTAAACTCTTTACATGAGAACATCAAATTCACGATGGAGATTGAAAAAGATGGCACTTTACCATTTCTAGACGTGCTAGTATGCCGTAAAAATGATGGGTCATTAGGACATTCTGTGTACAGGAAACCGACTCACACAGATCTGTATCTCCAGGCGTCAAGCTGCCACCACCCAGCACAAACAGCCGGTGTTCTCAGTACCTTAATACATCGAGCGCATGAAATATCGGACGATGAAAACCTCCACGCAGAATTAGAACACTTGGAGAAGGTTTTTAAAGAGAATGGCTACACTTCACGCCAAATAAGAAAGGCCATGCGCAACTGTCATAACAAGAAGCAGCGCACTGAGGACGCTGATGACGACTTTAAATCAACTGCGTTTCTTCCATACGCCGGGAATGTGTCGTCGAAAATAGGCCGACTACTGAAGAAGAATAAAATCAAGGTTATCTTCCGTCCACCAGCAAAGAACCGGGCCCTGGTTGGATCCGTTAAAGACGATTTACAACTGAAGAAAGCAGGCGTCTACAAAATTCCCTGTGAATGTGGCTCTGCATATATTGGCCAGACGACAAGAACTGTCCATGAACGATGTACAGAACATGAAAGATACACCCGTCTGCGGCAACCGTCAAAATCGGCAGTAGCAGAGCACTGTATTTCATTGGGACATTCAATGGAATACAATGGAACAAAAATTTTAGCTCCGGTTTCCGGATTTTGGGATTCCGTAATCAAGGAATCAGTGGAAATACGTCTTGCCGATAATCTTATAAATCGTGACAACGGCTTTCAACTGGATAAAACTTGGAATCCTGTTATTAAAATTATACATTCACAGCGGAATAGACAGCGTCATTCGATACTCAATGACTAGATGATCTTTTACTTTCACCACCGAGGGCAGCACGTACAACTCGGCTATGCCGCGCATGTCAACACGTGCGCGAGAATCGGTATAAATACCGCGACTGCACCTGGGCTCTTCAGTAGTTGTGTACTCACCTGATGATGGCCGGACGTCTCTGGGCCGAAATATCGTGGCAGAATGTCGACGGGATCCGGCTGCATACCCGGAAATTATTAGAAGAACAAATACGCCGGGAAAATTTCAGAAGTCACATCAAATACCTTTACGGGGAGGAGATGGTTCAGGATATCCACGTACTGGATAAATTGCGTGAGAAAAGAGCCAGGTTGCTGTGTTCACTAAATTTTTTACTGAAATGTAGAAACAATAACTTGATTCCAACTTTCGCCAGAGTTGTTCATTTTATTAATAGTGTGGCCGCCAACAATATAAAACGCAAGGCGAGTCTGGCTTTATTAAGAGAACGAATCCGTTATACGCGTCGTGAGTTAGACACTGTTGCCAGGAATTTATATTATTTACATCTGAAGATTGCAGCAAGATGTTCTTCCCTTAGCTGGGACTGGATTGACGGTGTATCCTGGGCCAAGGCAGACTGGGCTCACAGGAACAGTACGAACAGGCAAAGTGCGAAGTTTAGCCAACTCGTAACAAGAAAGCCGCAAGAAGCTATCTCTGGACGATCCGTGGTGAACCTTACGGAGAAATCATTTGACGATGCGACGATGTCAGTGCTTGCGAAAGGTTTAAACTTCGCCCCTACTCCTGTTTCACTGCCTTTAACGGATTTCATCAGTTCCATTGAGGAAGCCATTAGACGTCTCCCTGCGGATAATGCAGACGAAATTCGACGTGAATCTTGCCGAACGTTGCTGAAATGTGCGCCACAACGGAGTAACATCTCGCCAGCTGAAAGAGCTGCTCTCCGCAGCCTCAGAGAAGATACTAGCACAGTCGTACTACCTGCGGATAAGGGTAACGCCACAGTTCTTCTGACAAGGGAAGCCTACAACGAGAAGATATATTGTCAGCTAAATGATTCCACGTACCGCAGAATTGAAAAGGACCCAACAAGCCGAATTTCAAGGAAAACTGCTACCCTTTTGAAGGACTGTTCTCTACCTGAACAAATTATCAAGAGATTGAGACCACACAATGCAGTACCACCAAGACTCTACGGTCTTCCCAAGATACACAAGGATGGTGCCCCACTACGATTAATAGTGAGTAATATTGGTGCTGCCACCTATTCTACATCAAAATATCTGGCCTCACTACTAAAGCCGTATGTGGGTAAGTGTTGCCACCATATACGTAATTCCGAGGATTTTGTCAGTCGCTTGAAGGAAGTTAAGCTTAGCAGCTCGGATTTATTAGTCAGCTTTGATGTGGTCTCACTGTTTACCAAAGTGCCTTTAATGGAATCGTTACATCTTATTGGTAACTTATTCAGTGCAGAAATGACGGCCTTGTTTGAACATATACTCTCCTCAACGTACTTTCTATTCAATGACGAATTCTTTGAACAAACAGACGGCGTCGCCATGGGGAGCCCTTTGTCCCCTGTGGTAGCTAATCTGTTTATGGAGGACTTTGAGGAGAAAGCACTTGAGTCTGCTGTCTTAAAGCCTACAGTCTTCTGGCGGTACGTAGATGATACTTTTGTTGTATGGCCTCATGGCAGACAGGAACTGGAGAAATTCCTTCATCATTTAAACTCTTTACATGAGAACATCAAATTCACGATGGAGATTGAAAAAGATGGCACTTTACCATTTCTAGACGTGCTAGTATGCCGTAAAAATGATGGGTCATTAGGACATTCTGTGTACAGGAAACCGACCCACACAGATCTGTATCTCCAGGCGTCAAGCTGCCACCACCCAGCACAAACAGCCGGTGTTCTCAGTACCTTAATACATCGAGCGCATGAAATATCGGACGATGAAAACCTCCACGCAGAATTAGAACACTTGGAGAAGGTTTTTAAAGAGAATGGCTACACTTCACGCCAAATAAGAAAGGCCATGCGCAACTGTCATAACAAGAAGCAGCGCACTGAGGACGCTGATGACGACTTTAAATCAACTGCGTTTCTTCCATACGCCGGGAATGTGTCGTCGAAAATAGGCCGACTACTGAAGAAGAATAAAATCAAGGTTATCTTCCGTCCACCAGCAAAGAACCGGGCCCTGGTTGGATCCGTTAAAGACGATTTACAACTGAAGAAAGCAGGCGTCTACAAAATTCCCTGTGAATGTGGCTCTGCATATATTGGCCAGACGACAAGAACTGTCCATGAACGATGTACAGAACATGAAAGATACACCCGTCTGCGGCAACCGTCAAAATCGGCAGTAGCAGAGCACTGTATTTCATTGGGACATTCAATGGAATACAATGGAACAAAAATTTTAGCTCCGGTTTCCGGATTTTGGGATTCCGTAATCAAGGAATCAGTGGAAATACGTCTTGCCGATAATCTTATAAATCGTGACAACGGCTTTCAACTGGATAAAACTTGGAATCCTGTTATTAAAATTATACATTCACAGTGGAATAGACAGCGTCATTCGATACTCAATGACTAGATGATCTTTTACTTTCACCACCGAGGGCAGCACGTACAACTCGGCTATGCCGCGCATGTCAACACGTGCGCGAGAATCGGTATAAATACCGCGACTGCACCTGGGCTCTTCAGTAGTTGTGTACTCACCTGATGATGGCCGGACGTCTCTGGGCCGAAATATCGTGGCAGAATGTCGACGGGATCCGGCTGCATACCCGGAAATTATTAGAAGAACAAATACGCCGGGAAAATTTCAGAAGTCACATCAAATACCTTTACGGGGAGGAGATGGTTCAGGATATCCACGTACTGGATAAATTGCGTGAGAAAAGAGCCAGGTTGCTGTGTTCACTAAATTTTTTTACTGAAATGTAGAAACAATAACTTGATTCCAACTTTCGCCAGAGTTGTTCATTTTATTAATAGTGTGGCCGCCAACAATATAAAACGCAAGGCGAGTCTGGCTTTATTAAGAGAACGAATCCGTTATACGCGTCGTGAGTTAGACACTGTTGCCAGGAATTTATATTATTTACATCTGAAGATTGCAGCAAGATGTTCTTCCCTTAGCTGGGACTGGATTGACGGTGTATCCTGGGCCAAGGCAGACTGGGCTCACAGGAACAGTACGAACAGGCAAAGTGCGAAGTTTAGCCAACTCGTAACAAGAAAGCCGCAAGAAGCTATCTCTGGACGATCCGTGGTGAACCTTACGGAGAAATCATTTGACGATGCGACGATGTCAGTGCTTGCGAAAGGTTTAAACTTCGCCCCTACTCCTGTTTCACTGCCTTTAACGGATTTCATCAGTTCCATTGAGGAAGCCATTAGACGTCTCCCTGCGGATAATGCAGACGAAATTCGACGTGAATCTTGCCGAACGTTGCTGAAATGTGCGCCACAACGGAGTAACATCTCGCCAGCTGAAAGAGCTGCTCTCCGCAGCCTCAGAGAAGATACTAGCACAGTCGTACTACCTGCGGATAAGGGTAACGCCACAGTTCTTCTGACAAGGGAAGCCTACAACGAGAAGATATATTGTCAGCTAAATGATTCCACGTACCGCAGAATTGAAAAGGACCCAACAAGCCGAATTTCAAGGAAAACTGCTACCCTTTTGAAGGACTGTTCTCTACCTGAACAAATTATCAAGAGATTGAGACCACACAATGCAGTACCACCAAGACTCTACGGTCTTCCCAAGATACACGAGGATGGTGCCCCACTACGATTAATAGTGAGTAATATTGGTGCTGCCACCTATTCTACATCAAAATATCTGGCCTCACTACTAAAGCCGTATGTGGGTAAGTGTTGCCACCATATACGTAATTCCGAGGATTTTGTCAGTCGCTTGAAGGAAGTTAAGCTTAGCAGCTCGGATTTATTAGTCAGCTTTGATGTGGTCTCACTGTTTACCAAAGTGCCTTTAATGGAATCGTTACATCTTATTGGTAACTTATTCAGTGCAGAAATGACGGCCTTGTTTGAACATATACTCTCCTCAACGTACTTTCTATTCAATGACGAATTCTTTGAACAAACAGACGGCGTCGCCATGGGGAGCCCTTTGTCCCCTGTGGTAGCTAATCTGTTTATGGAGGACTTTGAGGAGAAAGCACTTGAGTCTGCTGTCTTAAAGCCTACAGTCTTCTGGCGGTACGTAGATGATACTTTTGTTGTATGGCCTCATGGCAGACAGGAACTGGAGAAATTCCTTCATCATTTAAACTCTTTACATGAGAACATCAAATTCACGATGGAGATTGAAAAAGATGGCACTTTACCATTTCTAGACGTGCTAGTATGCCGTAAAAATGATGGGTCATTAGGACATTCTGTGTACAGGAAACCGACTCACACAGATCTGTATCTCCAGGCGTCAAGCTGCCACCACCCAGCACAAACAGCCGGTGTTCTCAGTACCTTAATACATCGAGCGCATGAAATATCGGACGATGAAAACCTCCACGCAGAATTAGAACACTTGGAGAAGGTTTTTAAAGAGAATGGCTACACTTCACGCCAAATAAGAAAGGCCATGCGCAACTGTCATAACAAGAAGCAGCGCACTGAGGACGCTGATGACGACTTTAAATCAACTGCGTTTCTTCCATACGCCGGGAATGTGTCGTCGAAAATAGGCCGACTACTGAAGAAGAATAAAATCAAGGTTATCTTCCGTCCACCAGCAAAGAACCGGGCCCTGGTTGGATCCGTTAAAGACGATTTACAACTGAAGAAAGCAGGCGTCTACAAAATTCCCTGTGAATGTGGCTCTGCATATATTGGCCAGACGACAAGAACTGTCCATGAACGATGTACAGAACATGAAAGATACACCCGTCTGCGGCAACCGTCAAAATCGGCAGTAGCAGAGCACTGTATTTCATTGGGACATTCAATGGAATACAATGGAACAAAAATTTTAGCTCCGGTTTCCGGATTTTGGGATTCCGTAATCAAGGAATCAGTGGAAATACGTCTTGCCGATAATCTTATAAATCGTGACAACGGCTTTCAACTGGATAAAACTTGGAATCCTGTTATTAAAATTATACATTCACAGCGGAATAGACAGCGTCATTCGATACTCAATGACTAGATGATCTTTTACTTTCACCACCGAGGGCAGCACGTACAACTCGGCTATGCCGCGCATGTCAACACGTGCGCGAGAATCGGTATAAATACCGCGACTGCACCTGGGCTCTTCAGTAGTTGTGTACTCACCTGATGATGGCCGGACGTCTCTGGGCCGAAATATCGTGGCAGAATGTCGACGGGATCCGGCTGCATACCCGGAAATTATTAGAAGAACAAATACGCCGGGAAAATTTCAGAAGTCACATCAAATACCTTTACGGGGAGGAGATGGTTCAGGATATCCACGTACTGGATAAATTGCGTGAGAAAAGAGCCAGGTTGCTGCGTTCACTAAATTTTTTACTGAAATGTAGAAACAATAACTTGATTCCAACTTTCGCCAGAGTTGTTCATTTTATTAATAGTGTGGCCGCCAACAATATAAAACGCAAGGCGAGTCTGGCTTTATTAAGAGAACGAATCCGTTATACGCGTCGTGAGTTAGACACTGTTGCCAGGAATTTATATTATTTACATCTGATGATTGCAGCAAGATGTTCTTCCCTTAGCTGGGACTGGATTGACGGTGTATCCTGGGCCAAGGCAGACTGGGCTCACAGGAACAGTACGAACAGGCAAAGTGCGAAGTTTAGCCAACTCGTAACAAGAAAGCCGCAAGAAGCTATCTCTGGACGATCCGTGGTGAACCTTACGGAGAAATCATTTGACGATGCGACGATGTCAGTGCTTGCGAAAGGTTTAAACTTCGCCCCTACTCCTGTTTCACTGCCTTTAACGGATTTCATCAGTTCCATTGAGGAAGCCATTAGACGTCTCCCTGCGGATAATGCAGACGAAATTCGACGTGAATCTTGCCGAACGTTGCTGAAATGTGCGCCACAACGGAGTAACATCTCGCCAGCTGAAAGAGCTGCTCTCCGCAGCCTCAGAGAAGATACTAGCACAGTCGTACTACCTGCGGATAAGGGTAACGCCACAGTTCTTCTGACAAGGGAAGCCTACAACGAGAAGATATATTGTCAGCTAAATGATTCCACGTACCGCAGAATTGAAAAGGACCCAACAGCCGAATTTCAAGGAAAACTGCTACCCTTTTGAAGGACTGTTCTCTACCTGAACAAATTATCAAGAGATTGAGACCACACAATGCAGTACCACCAAGACTCTACGGTCTTCCCAAGATACACAAGGATGGTGCCCCACTACGATTAATAGTGAGTAATATTGGTGCTGCCACCTATTCTACATCAAAATATCTGGCCTCACTACTAAAGCCGTATGTGGGTAAGTGTTGCCACCATATACGTAATTCCGAGGATTTTGTCAGTCGCTTGAAGGAAGTTAAGCTTAGCAGCTCGGATTTATTAGTCAGCTTTGATGTGGTCTCACTGTTTACCAAAGTGCCTTTAATGGAATCGTTACATCTTATTGGTAACTTATTCAGTGCAGAAATGACGGCCTTGTTTGAACATATACTCTCCTCAACGTACTTTCTATTCAATGACGAATTCTTTGAACAAACAGACGGCGTCGCCATGGGGAGCCCTTTGTCCCCTGTGGTAGCTAATCTGTTTATGGAGGACTTTGAGGAGAAAGCACTTGAGTCTGCTGTCTTAAAGCCTACAGTCTTCTGGCGGTACGTAGATGATACTTTTGTTGTATGGCCTCATGGCAGACAGGAACTGGAGAAATTCCTTCATCATTTAAACTCTTTACATGAGAACATCAAATTCACGATGGAGATTGAAAAAGATGGCACTTTACCATTTCTAGACGTGCTAGTATGCCGTAAAAATGATGGGTCATTAGGACATTCTGTGTACAGGAAACCGACTCACACAGATCTGTATCTCCAGGCGTCAAGCTGCCACCACCCAGCACAAACAGCCGGTGTTCTCAGTACCTTAATACATCGAGCGCATGAAATATCGGACGATGAAAACCTCCACGCAGAATTAGAACACTTGGAGAAGGTTTTTAAAGAGAATGGCTACACTTCACGCCAAATAAGAAAGGCCATGCGCAACTGTCATAACAAGAAGCAGCGCACTGAGGACGCTGATGACGACTTTAAATCAACTGCGTTTCTTCCATACGCCGGGAATGTGTCGTCGAAAATAGGCCGACTACTG
The DNA here is from genome assembly GCF_023897955.1 of Schistocerca gregaria. Taxonomy (NCBI): domain Eukaryota; kingdom Metazoa; phylum Arthropoda; class Insecta; order Orthoptera; family Acrididae; genus Schistocerca; species Schistocerca gregaria. The sequence continues at coordinate 368,912,994 of NC_064924.1, forward strand.
AAGAAGAATAAAATCAAGGTTATCTTCCGTCCACCAGCAAAGAACCGGGCCCTGGTTGGATCCGTTAAAGACGATTTACAACTGAAGAAAGTAGGCGTCTACAAAATTCCCTGTGAATGTGGCTCTGCATATATTGGCCAGACGACAAGAACTGTCCATGAACGATGTACAGAACATGAAAGATACACCCGTCTGCGGCAACCGTCAAAATCGGCAGTAGCAGAGCACTGTATTTCATTGGGACATTCAATGGAATACAATGGAACAAAAATTTTAGCTCCGGTTTCCGGATTTTGGGATTCCGTAATCAAGGAATCAGTGGAAATACGTCTTGCCGATAATCTTATAAATCGTGACAACGGCTTTCAACTGGATAAAACTTGGAATCCTGTTATTAAAATTATACATTCACAGCGGAATAGACAGCGTCATTCGATACTCAATGACTAGATGATCTTTTACTTTCACCACCGAGGGCAGCACGTACAACTCGGCTATGCCGCGCATGTCAACACGTGCGCGAGAATCGGTATAAATACCGCGACTGCACCTGGGCTCTTCAGTAGTTGTGTACTCACCTGATGATGGCCGGACGTCTCTGGGCCGAAATATCGTGGCAGAATGTCGACGGGATCCGGCTGCATACCCGGAAATTATTAGAAGAACAAATACGCCGGGAAAATTTCAGAAGTCACATCAAATACCTTTACGGGGAGGAGATGGTTCAGGATATCCACGTACTGGATAAATTGCGTGAGAAAAGAGCCAGGTTGCTGTGTTCACTAAATTTTTTACTGAAATGTAGAAACAATAACTTGATTCCAACTTTCGCCAGAGTTGTTCATTTTATTAATAGTGTGGCCGCCAACAATATAAAACGCAAGGCGAGTCTGGCTTTATTAAGAGAACGAATCCGTTATACGCGTCGTGAGTTAGACACTGTTGCCAGGAATTTATATTATTTACATCTGAAGATTGCAGCAAGATGTTCTTCCCTTAGCTGGGACTGGATTGACGGTGTATCCTGGGCCAAGGCAGACTGGGCTCACAGGAACAGTACGAACAGGCAAAGTGCGAAGTTTAGCCAACTCGTAACAAGAAAGCCGCAAGAAGCTATCTCTGGACGATCCGTGGTGAACCTTACGGAGAAATCATTTGACGATGCGACGATGTCAGTGCTTGCGAAAGGTTTAAACTTCGCCCCTACTCCTGTTTCACTGCCTTTAACGGATTTCATCAGTTCCATTGAGGAAGCCATTAGACGTCTCCCTGCGGATAATGCAGACGAAATTCGACGTGAATCTTGCCGAACGTTGCTGAAATGTGCGCCACAACGGAGTAACATCTCGCCAGCTGAAAGAGCTGCTCTCCGCAGCCTCAGAGAAGATACTAGCACAGTCGTACTACCTGCGGATAAGGGTAACGCCACAGTTCTTCTGACAAGGGAAGCCTACAACGAGAAGATATATTGTCAGCTAAATGATTCCACGTACCGCAGAATTGAAAAGGACCCAACAAGCCGAATTTCAAGGAAAACTGCTACCCTTTTGAAGGACTGTTCTCTACCTGAACAAATTATCAAGAGATTGAGACCACACAATGCAGTACCACCAAGACTCTACGGTCTTCCCAAGATACACAAGGATGGTGCCCCACTACGATTAATAGTGAGTAATATTGGTGCTGCCACCTATTCTACATCAAAATATCTGGCCTCACTACTAAAGCCGTATGTGGGTAAGTGTTGCCACCATATACGTAATTCCGAGGATTTTGTCAGTCGCTTGAAGGAAGTTAAGCTTAGCAGCTCGGATTTATTAGTCAGCTTTGATGTGGTCTCACTGTTTACCAAAGTGCCTTTAATGGAATCGTTACATCTTATTGGTAACTTATTCAGTGCAGAAATGACGGCCTTGTTTGAACATATACTCTCCTCAACGTACTTTCTATTCAATGACGAATTCTTTGAACAAACAGACGGCGTCGCCATGGGGAGCCCTTTGTCCCCTGTGGTAGCTAATCTGTTTATGGAGGACTTTGAGGAGAAAGCACTTGAGTCTGCTGTCTTAAAGCCTACAGTCTTCTGGCGGTACGTAGATGATACTTTTGTTGTATGGCCTCATGGCAGACAGGAACTGGAGAAATTCCTTCATCATTTAAACTCTTTACATGAGAACATCAAATTCACGATGGAGATTGAAAAAGATGGCACTTTACCATTTCTAGACGTGCTAGTATGCCGTAAAAATGATGGGTCATTAGGACATTCTGTGTACAGGAAACCGACTCACACAGATCTGTATCTCCAGGCGTCAAGCTGCCACCACCCAGCACAAACAGCCGGTGTTCTCAGTACCTTAATACATCGAGCGCATGAAATATCGGACGATGAAAACCTCCACGCAGAATTAGAACACTTGGAGAAGGTTTTTAAAGAGAATGGCTACACTTCACGCCAAATAAGAAAGGCCATGCGCAACTGTCATAACAAGAAGCAGCGCACTGAGGACGCTGATGACGACTTTAAATCAACTGCGTTTCTTCCATACGCCGGGAATGTGTCGTCGAAAATAGGCCGACTACTGAAGAAGAATAAAATCAAGGTTATCTTCCGTCCACCAGCAAAGAACCGGGCCCTGGTTGGATCCGTTAAAGACGATTTACAACTGAAGAAAGCAGGCGTCTACAAAATTCCCTGTGAATGTGGCTCTGCATATATTGGCCAGACGACAAGAACTGTCCATGAACGATGTACAGAACATGAAAGATACACCCGTCTGCGGCAACCGTCAAAATCGGCAGTAGCAGAGCACTGTATTTCATTGGGACATTCAATGGAATACAATGGAACAAAAATTTTAGCTCCGGTTTCCGGATTTTGGGATTCCGTAATCAAGGAATCAGTGGAAATACGTCTTGCCGATAATCTTATAAATCGTGACAACGGCTTTCAACTGGATAAAACTTGGAATCCTGTTATTAAAATTATACATTCACAGCGGAATAGACAGCGTCATTCGATACTCAATGACTAGATGATCTTTTACTTTCACCACCGAGGGCAGCACGTACAACTCGGCTATGCCGCGCATGTCAACACGTGCGCGAGAATCGGTATAAATACCGCGACTGCACCTGGGCTCTTCAGTAGTTGTGTACTCACCTGATGATGGCCGGACGTCTCTGGGCCGAAATATCGTGGCAGAATGTCGACGGGATCCGGCTGCATACCCGGAAATTATTAGAAGAACAAATACGCCGGGAAAATTTCAGAAGTCACATCAAATACCTTTACGGGGAGGAGATGGTTCAGGATATCCACGTACTGGATAAATTGCGTGAGAAAAGAGCCAGGTTGCTGTGTTCACTAAATTTTTTACTGAAATGTAGAAACAATAACTTGATTCCAACTTTCGCCAGAGTTGTTCATTTTATTAATAGTGTGGCCGCCAACAATATAAAACGCAAGGCGAGTCTGGCTTTATTAAGAGAACGAATCCGTTATACGCGTCGTGAGTTAGACACTGTTGCCAGGAATTTATATTATTTACATCTGAAGATTGCAGCAAGATGTTCTTCCCTTAGCTGGGACTGGATTGACGGTGTATCCTGGGCCAAGGCAGACTGGGCTCACAGGAACAGTACGAACAGGCAAAGTGCGAAGTTTAGCCAACTCGTAACAAGAAAGCCGCAAGAAGCTATCTCTGGACGATCCGTGGTGAACCTTACGGAGAAATCATTTGACGATGCGACGATGTCAGTGCTTGCGAAAGGTTTAAACTTCGCCCCTACTCCTGTTTCACTGCCTTTAACGGATTTCATCAGTTCCATTGAGGAAGCCATTAGACGTCTCCCTGCGGATAATGCAGACGAAATTCGACGTGAATCTTGCCGAACGTTGCTGAAATGTGCGCCACAACGGAGTA